>NC_056730.1:966829561-966874561 GCF_019279795.1 Protopterus annectens | reverse complement strand
CTCCAGTAAGGAAACCTCCATAAAAAAACTTCTCCAAAGCCAACTTCATGCTACTCAAGTCAGAAGTGACAAACTTCATGACACCCATGCAGATGGGATCTGAAAGTTCGACTGCAGAATCCTACACTAAGGCACTGTACGAGCACATCCACTCTTGCATGAATCGTGCCATCCCAAACAGAACCAAGATGCTCTCATCCAAAAAAAGGAAGCCAGTCTGGTGGTCCTCTGCCATAAACAAACTTTACAACAAAAGGAAGAAACTGTTGCAGAAAAGAGGAAAATCCCAGGATGCAAAAAACTCCCTTACCAGCCTCAGTAAGAAACTGAGATCCCTCATAAAATCCTCCAAAGCTAGTAACGAAAATAAAATTGCCAAAGATTCCAAAGACAACCACAAGGCATTCTATAACTATGTCAAGAATCTAAATGGCAATGCTCAGATCTGCTCTGAGCTAAAACAGAATGGCATTAAATATACTGATCCCAAGGATATTGCCAATATCCTGGCAGATCGATTCAGTGCCAACTTCACCCCCCTCTCACCCCCTAAATGGCCCATCTCTATACCAGAAGATTGCCAAATTCCAGTAATAATGGCCACACAGGTAAAAACACACACTCCAAAGCTAAGAATACAGCATCCATGGGACCAGATGACATACCGGGCTGTGTACTACATGAACTACAATATGAACTGGCACCTCACCTAAGTGTCATGTTTAATCATAGCCTCGCCTTAGGTTTCGTGCCCACTGAGTGGTGCAGAGCTACAGTTATCCCACTCCACAACGGGGGAATCCACCTTGGATCCCAGAAACTACCGTCCCATCAGTCTGACAAGCCTTATCTGCAAGGCCATGGAGCGTATTATCATGGAACTTATAAACAAAGACATTGGCAACCTTCATACACTGGACCCCACCCAGTTTGGGTTCGTGAAGGGCCGATCTTATCTCCTGAACCTGACTGACTTCTTCAAATCAGTCTCCAGAGCCACGGACAAGGGTAAAGTGGTCCACACAGCCTATCTAGACCTTGCCAAGGCCTTTGACACCTTCCCCCACTCTGGAATCATAGATAAACTTACTAAGCTGGGCATTAATCCCTACATCACCCAATGGGTTGCTAAGTGGCTTACTGATAGAACCCACACTGTAAAAGTAGCCGACTCCAAATCCAGCTCCAGACAAGCGACAAGTGGAATACCTCAGAGTTCAGT
This sequence comes from Protopterus annectens, assembly GCF_019279795.1. Taxonomy (NCBI): domain Eukaryota; kingdom Metazoa; phylum Chordata; order Ceratodontiformes; family Protopteridae; genus Protopterus; species Protopterus annectens. The sequence continues at coordinate 966,873,339 of NC_056730.1, read as the reverse complement.
CCTGGGACCACTCTTGTTTGGCATCTACTTCTCTGAAGTACAGGCCAACACTAAGGGACTCTGGCTAACAAAGTTCACAGATGACTGCAAACAGGGAGCCATTATTGAATCCCCAAATGATGTGGATACTCTACAAAAGGGCCTTACAGAAACAGATGCTTGGTGCCAGAGCCATGGGCTCAAGCTCAATGCCAAGAAATATATAGTTATCCCCTTTGGGAAAAAAACATGTATCCGTGAATTACCATATAGGTGGCAGTACACTACACACTGAAAGTGTGATAAGAGACTTAGGGACACAGGTGGACAGTGGTCTCACCTTCAATAACCTCATCGCCACAACAGTCAGGAAATCCTTCTATGTGGCCCACCTCATCACTAAGGGCTTTTCATCCAGAAAAAAGGAGGTCATTGTCCCACTGTACTCATCCCTCATTAGACCCATTATAGAATACAATGCCCCATTTGGTATGTACCTCTCAAGACATCTGCAACAACTGGAAAGACCGCAGAAATACCTCACTAAAAGAATCACAGGCCTAAAGCAGATGCCCTACGCTGACCACCTTAAAAAACTCCAGCTATACTCTGTCGCATATCATCTACTCAGAGGCGATCACTGCTTAACATACAAGGCCATGTCAAACCCAGAGCTGTTGGACATGCTACACTTAAAGAAATCCCAATCCCTCAGAGCCACACGCTCCAGGGATCTAAACCTGGTCATCACAATAAACAAAACATGCTGGAGGGATAGTTTCCTGACCCAGAGACTCCCCAGACTCTGGAATAGATTGCCCATACATGTCAAGCAGAGTGCCTCTTTGGCCCTCTTCAAAAGGAACCTTGACAATTGGATGGGAGAAAGGAAATTCACCCTGGGGATCACGTCAGTCGCCCTGCTAGACATGGGTCCAGGGAAGTAAATAGTGTGGGAAGAAATAGCCAGGGAATTGTTATGGCTAGGCTTATATAGGCCCTAGGGCTGATAGCCTAGTACCAACCTATGAACCTATGAACTTTCAGTTTTCTGTTAAATTTCCTTTTGTCAAGAAAATCCCTGTTTTTTACACATAATCTATTTCCACTGAAATGTCTATGTCTGTAGTTCTAAATATAACATCTTTAAAACATGTTTTTGTACATCTGCAGATATTTCACTTTTCACACATTATGTGTCATTTGAATGTTAGTCAGAATGCTCAGTATATAATGCATACACTGGCAATGAGCTTCTGACCTCTGAGAAGTTTAAGACACACACACACACACACACACACACACACACACACACACACACACACACACACACACACACACACACACACATGCAATTATATTGCAGTAGATCAAAACATATCATCTTAACCTAAATTTAAGACTCAAATAATGCCCATATGCATCTCATAAGCCACATGTCATTGAGTCTTATCCAGTAATATCACCTAACCTGCCCAACATCACTCTATGTCTTTCTCCTACCAGTAGCACTCTCACTGTCCCTTGTATGGCACATTCTATTGCATCTGTTTACACTTCTCACTCACATAATCATTGTGGGAGGTTCGCATAATGATAAAGTGTTTACCTTACAGACACAAGGTGCATGGCTTAATTCTCACATGAGGTAATTGGCTAGGCCTAAAAAATAGCCCACAAGAGCAGTTAGCCAAGTACTAATCTATAAACTTAATCTAATCTATGAACCTGACTTCACCTTCCAGTGACACAAATCTATGAACATGACTTCACCTTCCAGTGACTCATAAATTCTGTTTAACATCATTCTTTCCATTCATATACTCTGTCATTCCTGCTTAGACAACATGCAGTATCCCTAGCTAAGGATAATCACAAGGCATTCTTTAGCTACCTCACAAATCTAACAGGGAAGGTTCAGCTTTGTGCCGAATTAGTAGTGGATGTTACCACTCATACTGACACTAAGGACATCGCCAACCTACTAGCAGATAGATTTCATGCAAACTTCACCCCCCTGTCCCCACCAGACATACCCCAAAGCATACCTGTCACCAGTCCTCTACCTAGTATCTCCAAAGAGCAGTTCATAACCGCACTCTCCATGGCCAAAAACACAGTCTCTGTGGGACTGGATAACATCCCAGAATGTCTACTAAGTGGGCTGAAACAGGACATAGTGGAAACACTTGGCACTCTCTTCAACCAGAGTCTAAGTACTGGCTTTGTCCCAGCAGAGTGGAAAACAGCAACAATGATTTCCTTGCACAGAGAGGGTCCAGCAACTGACCTTGGGAACTATAGACCCATAAACCTAACAAGCCTTATCTGCAAGGCCATGGAGAGAATCATCATGGACCTGATTAACAAAGACATAGGTGACCTTCAAACTCTTGACATGACCCAATTTGGCTTTGTTAGGGGTAAATCATACTTATTAAACCTGGTGGACTTCTTTGAGAATGTCACCAAAGCCCTGGATGAAGACAAAACAGTACAAACAACCTATCTTGAGTTAGCCAAGACTTTTGACACACTCCCCCACTCAGGCATCATTGAGAAACTCACCTGTCTGGGAATTAACCCATATGTCACTAGATGGGTAGCAAACTGGCTCACTGACAAAAGGCAAACAGTCAAAGTTGGGGATTTTACCTCTACAGCAGACCAGTTACCAGGGGTGTACCACAAGGATCTGTGCTGGGCCCCCTACTGTTTGGAATCTATTTCTCAGAAGTCCAGGTGAAAATAGATGGCCCGTGGCTTACCATGTTTCCCGATGACTGCAAACTGGGTACAGTCATTGAGTCCCCCAATGATGTTGACATGCTACAAAAAGGGCTTACACAGACAAAATGGTAGGTGCCAAAGACACAGACTTAAACTAAATGCAAAAAAATGCATTATCATTCTTTTTAGCAAATGAGAAGTCCCTGCAAATTACAGCATTAACAATACCCCCCTTAGCTCTGTGGTGAGAGATTTGGGAACACAGGTTGATAGCAAACTTAACTTTGATCACCATGTGCCCAGAGTGGTAAAGAATGGCTTCTGTCTTACTCATCTCATAAGTAAGGGCATCACATCCAGAGCTAAGGATGTTATAACTCCCCTGTACTCATCCCTCATCAGACCACTAATAGAGCACAACACTCCCTTCTGTGTGTACCTCACCAGACACCTGTAGCAGCTGGAGAGACCTCAGAGGTTTATTACCAAAAAATTCAGGCCTTCAACACATGATCTACATGGACATACTGAAGGCCCTGTCACTGTACTCTGTATCTTATAGGCTGCTGAGAGACTAATTGTGCCTGGCCTACAGAGCAGTCTTAGACCCTGCCCTAATGGAAATGCTGCACATCCACAAGTCAAATGGAACAAGATTCACTCACTGTGGGGATCTTAACCTAGCCTGTGACATTTACATGATATGCTGGAGAAATAGATATGTCTCCCAGAGATTGCCACTCCTCTAGAATAAACTCACAATTCAGTTAAAACAGAGCTCCTCAATGACCATATTTAAGCGTAACTTAGATAAATGGAAACAGGGCAGTCAGTGCTGATTATAGAATCACCCTGTAACTACAGACCAGACAACTTAGTCAATAAGGAGACAAGGGTATAACATGGCTAGGCTTATAAAGGGCCTAGGGCCAATATCCCAGTAACCTCCTATGAACCTATGAACCAATGAACCTATAATTATAACACAGAGAACTTGCTTTCTAAATTAAATTTGTCTTGATTTATTGACAGTGATGTCTATTACAATTGCATAGACTCTTCGAATGTTTGTTACCTAATAATGTTTTTTCTCATTTGTGCATTTCATTATACTCTACCTCTTATGAAATTTAATTCTGACTTTCTTTGCATACCTGGGCAGAGACTGAAATTGGTCACTAGGAGCAGTGCTCTACCCCAATAAATGAATTTTAAATAAATAATTGATCAATATTACAATTAGCTAAAATCTATAAGATAAACTGTGGGTTTGATTTATGCATGGAAATACACCCACCCCATTCTGAAGCAAATATTCTAAATGGGGTGGGGTGTATTTCTTAATGCTAAAGTAGGGACAAAAGTATCCATTAATTTTGCTATGCTTTTCTTGATGCTAATGCATTAAGAGTTCTTGAATTCAGCACACTTCTAGCAAGCCAGATATGTTTTGGATGCTGGATAAACAGGTAAAGAGGGTTCCTTAATGTTGTTATTTTAATTGTAGTATTAGGTCAAGATTTACTTTTGTGTCACATGAAAAAAATCTTCATGGGATAAAGTTTGACATAACTTAAATGTATCTAATTCAGAAATGTAGGGACAACTTGCTGAGAGGTGGGCTTTTATTAAGCTCAAGTGAAAAGATAAGTTTCTGTCCCTTCATTTAGTACAGGAACAGGTAATGATGGGTATCATGTCAGACTAGGGGGCACTGCAACTATTTCTAGTGAAGCGTTTTCAGTAGATGAAAGAGAAAAAGCTACTGAGGGTGATGGTGATAGCTGGTAGGAGGCATGTGCCTGGATTATAAGATACATATTTACCAGGCTCCTGGCATTGGATAATTTGATTTTATGTGAGTTTTGGGTGAGAGAAGAATTCTGATATGGGATAGCATATTGTAACTCTGTATTAGGGAAAGACCGTGAGGTAGATGAGTGGGTAAACTGAGCCTCATGTGGGTTTGTATGACAGTTGAAAAATAAATCTTCTGGTATTTTAAAATAATCGCAGTGTCCTCAGCATACCCACCATTCATTTTTGTCACTCGGAACCCCGAAAAGCATATTAGCATGAAGCTTACTGTAGAATGATCCTATGAATAGAGTGAGGCAAACTTTTTAAAATATTTGTCATACATACTTACGTGGGCAATAGTTGAAGACTGAAGGTCTATATAATCTGTTCATTTGTTATAGCTAGCATCTATAACTGTTGTTTCCCCTTTTCCTCTCTTCCCTCCATCTGTCCCAGGTCCTTTTGAAGGAATCAGTTGTCAAACAATATTCTACCTTTCTGTGTATTTTGGTAAGCCTAAGAGGTGGAAATTGTACCCCCCCCTACACACACACAAACACTTCTGTCTTTTCTTTTCTTTTTAGCTCATATCCTTCACTGTTTCCCATTATTAGTTAATGGACTAATATTATGCCCCAATTATCACTCCTATCCTAGAGGGAGAAGAGTCAAAGCTCTTCAGACATCTTCCAGTAGATCTTGCCATCTACTCCCTTCAATATCCTGCCTGCATTTTTATTATTTTCTTAGCAGCTTTATTTCTTTTATCCTATATAGCCTTCAAAAAACTGATGCAGTATTGCAGTTGTAGCAAGGACTGTGATCTGCAAAATGGATGTGTAATGTCTCCCTCTCTTGAACTTATGCCCTTCAAGGTACACTGTGACATTCTGTTAGTCTTGACTGCTGCATTCTTACTTTGGAACTGTGGTTTATTACTGATGTTACAATTACTCTTAGAAGTTTATTTTTGTCCAGATGTTTTAAATATGGTCTGTCTAATCCTGTATTTTGTCCTAAGATTATTTCCTGTAGGTTTAGGCTTTAATTGTTTTTAATTTTCTAGACTTGCATGCATCTCAAACTTGGAATGCAGTACTGTGTGCTACTTACAAACTGCCATGCATTATGAGGTAGAAGTGTTGTAGACACTGCGGTTTTGGTATATCACTATAAACTATCATTACATTTTGCATTCTCCGGACAGTGATGCCGCTTCAAATTGTCATGAGTGGAACTAGTCAGTGTATGAGAGCTCTCCACTGGCAAGAAATTCTTTATGCTGTAGGCAGCACTAGCAAAAGTGAAACCTTTGATGCCCATACACCATAATGGGAATGCATGATAAGTCTTAAAGTACTTCTGATACAATGATTCTCCAATCACATGACCCCATGATGTAGAGGGTTAATACAATGACTGTACCCCAGATGACCTGTGTTCGACTAGCAGAATGACCCTGAAGAAATTTAGCAGGTGAGGATGGGAGTGAGCAGCCAACACCAGCTAGGTCATCCTGGAAGATGGTAATGGCTTAGCCTGTGGCAATGGTGATACCTGCAAGCATGCAGGTGTGTTATCCGCAGAAGACGGACTAGTGACACATGCTATTTAGTCAGGAAACTAGGCACGTATGACAGCACACATGTGCCTTGTGAAATGTAGAAATATGTCTTGGACACAAGCTGCTAGGGAAGGAATTAGGATATTCTGTAGGGTTTGCAACTGGGCCACTGCCTGGTACCACCTTTCATCACTTTGTGAGAATGAGTGGGCTGATAACATTGACCAACCAAGGAGAGAATGGGCCAAAGGGCTCTCACCTGGACTGATGAAGCCTTGATCTTCCCATCATGGAGGAACAAAATGAGCCAATTGGACACATGAAGGGGAATTTGGTGGGCCAATCCTTCAGACACAGTTAAAAAAAACAATGATTTTCCAATCCATGCCTGAAAGAAACTGCAAACAATAAAAGCTACAGGAAAATTAAAAAAATGCAAAATGATTTTGAAGAGACTTGTGTTTACCATGGTAATAAAATGAATACTTCAAATGTGATCCTAATTGTAAGCTTCAGTTTAAATACAGAAATGTAATATTTTCCTTGTAATGCATCTGTTCCAGCTTTGTTCATCTTTATGCTACTTGTCAGAGGATACCATATTTAACCTATTCATCATACCATTTTCATGATATTCATACATATATGAAATTTTACTAATATTCATAACTGCTGCCATAAGTCAGCTGTAGATTTTGTACAGAAAAAAGAACAACCTGTAGGGATTATTGGTAATGAATCAAAGGCAGGCATACTCAAAGTGCTCACAGCATGAAAAAGTTGCAAGACACTGATGAAGCACTACTGCAAAGGTATAAACAAGATTCCATAGCTTTGGAATGGGGATGGATGTCAGCGCAGTAGCTTCAGGAGCTGCCTTGTATGGGGCATCAGTGATTCTGCATATACAGTATTATATGTATTTTATAGTTTTAGGGGCACAGAATGGGTGTGCCTCTCCAATTACAAGATTTTACATTTCTGAAGGACAGGCTGCCTATATCCCTTGTGGTGCTAATGAATGAACACCTACATAGCTGTACCCAAAAATGTATCCTTACTGCACTGTAAAAAGACAGACATGGCTATTTTCTTGTCTTGCTATACATACCAGAAATAACTATAATTTAGTTAAGATAATTAGTATAAACTTTGCATATTTTTATTTGTCCATGACATGGTTGTGAAACTTTCATATATATCTGTTGCAAACGAATAAAAACACACAAGACATCTCAACATAGAACCTGAGCTTCGAAGTTATTCCTAACAAAACCACAAACAGCCTAAAGTTTTCTTTACATTCCAAAACTGTTTTACACCTCACCAAAATATTGCTTATTAATTCTTTCATTTTTTTTGTTGCATACAGCATACTGCATTTTGCACAGTCCTGTGTCCTCCTTACTCATCGTAACATTATAGAAGCTTGTAGTGTATAATTACACACACACACACACACACACACACACACACACACACACACACACACACACACACACACACACACACACACACACATGTTCAACCATCATTTACAGCCACTCGTATGAGTGTGTAGAGATTATTTGTCTGCTTGAGATGAAATGAATGCACACATACATAAATAATGGGTAATGGCCCAGAAATATATATCAGCTTGATACTATCAGAACCACATAGTTCAATTCATTGCAACCTCTGCCCCCTTAACTTATCTCAAGAATACAAAGATCAAAACTCAGGGACAGGCTTTAAATAGTTATCTTAAATACTTAGAAAGTTGCTAGAATAACAAGCTGTGCATTAGCAAATATTTTCAGAAGGTTAAGAAGTTGGTAACTTGTCTGCCATTATTTCATGACTGCAGTCCGCAACAATGTGTCAGAAAAGAGCACATATTTAATGAAGAACAGACAAAAATGCCTCTCAATGTCCTAGCTCAAGAGTTCAAGAGTAAGCCAAAAATAATTTGTGGACAAAAGCCCCCAAAACAAACATTTTTTAAAAGATTACTATAATTCACTCAAAAATAATCAATAGGTTTTGCATCAACATAAACTTTCTGAATGTTCCTGTATCGTTTGACTAATCGTCAGTAGTTTATCAAAAAATAATATGTATATATATATATATATATATATATATATATGTGTGTGTGTGTGTGTGTGTGTGTGTGTGTGTATGGGTCTACTTCATATGATCGACACTCATTTCACCGACACCAAAACACCTATAGCTCAAAACACCGAAAACCCATTTGGTCGAAACTCATAACATCGACACATGAAGTTCAAAGCATTATGCCCTTTCCCTATTGTAGCGTGACCCTGGAGTTAATATAAATAGATAGGGGGTGTGTGGGGGGCACAAACTCTCTGAAAGGTTTGTCGATCATATGAGCTTTCGATCATATGAAGTAGACCCATATATATATATATATATATATATATATATATATATATATATATATATATATATCATAAAAAAGAGGGATGGGATAAAATATTTTTTCTTAATTTCCTTTATGTCCTTCTTCAGTCTCATTTGGTAGTAGAAAGCTAACAGTCACTATGCCTGTTTTGCAGAAGCAGAACTGCAAAAATCAGACACTAAGCACCCTGCTGGAATGTCTGAATATATTTTAAGACAGTGAAGTATCTAATTCTGCCTGGCATTGGTCTCTTTGACCATGATGTGCTTCAGGAAGTCAATCTTTCACTGGCTATGAAACTCTGCTAGTGAAAGGAAAGACATCAGAGCTTTGTGTGAAATTGTGCACTCTGCCAAAATGCTGAGTTTTTGAGAGGTATGGCCTAAGGTACCAGTCAAACAGGAGTACATTTCCAATGATTTTATTTATTTACTTTTAGTAAAGAAACAATGGTACAGTGCTTCTTTATAGAAAACTAAATAAATAGCTTGTAGTTTCCTGTTCACAGTAGCTGCTACCCTACTGGGGAGGCGCTGTGCACCTGACCTGATCCCTGAACTGCAATCTCTGTCCTACTCATAATCTCGACAACAAATTTGATTAGTTGTCTAGCTTGTGAGTGGGATGGCAAGAAACAGAAAGTCTGCAAATTTTGAATAGGAAAATGGATCTGATGGCTGGGTTTAAAACATTAGCATGTGTTTTAAGGGTAAAGTAAGTATTTTTTAGTCCTAGCAAGCAAGCAAACAGATATTATGAGTAATGGATGGCATATTGCAGAACTAATGTTAAAATTTGTACTTTAATGTGGCTGGCTGACAACTGTATGTTTGTGTGAGATAGAGATGAACTGCATTACTATTTTTTTTTTATATTTTTATTTTTTCGCAGTCAGGCATCTAAGATATATATGGTTAAAAAAGCAGTTGTAATTGCTGAATATGGTCAGGAGCTGTCTGTAGATGAAAATAACTGACCATGCTGTCATCTGCTTATCAGTCTGTTTTTGCAGGACTAATGTGATTTGCTTGAAGCAAGTTAGAATATTTTATGGTCACAACTGTTTGTGTGAAATAAAACTGAAATACATGATTATGGCCAATTTTATTACTTTTTATATCACAGATTTCTGGGCAATTCACAGCCAACAAAATGCCTATAATTGCTGAGTGGGGTCAGGGTGTCCTTGGATGAAAGTGACTGATTCTTTTGTTATATGTTTGTTTAAACAATCTGGCTTTGCATATCTAGTTTTGATTTGTGTGAAGTAAGTCGAGATTCTTTACTGTGGCTACTGTGTGTTTGTGTGAAACAAGCATGAAGTACATTATTGTGGTCATTATTATTTTGTTTATTTTTGTTACCACAATCAGACATACAAGATGTACATAGTCAACAGACTGGCTATAACGGCTAGATACATGCGTTGTGTGTTGATGAAATGAATGACACTGTTCATCATCTTCTTTCGGCTGTTCCCGTTAGGGGTCACCACAACGGATCTTCTGTTTCCATTTCCTCCTGTCCTCTGCATCATGCTCTTTCACACCAACCGCCTGCATGTCCTCTCTCACCACATCCATAAACCTTATCTTAGGTCTTCCTCTTTTCCTCTTACCTGGCAGCTCCATCCTTAGCATCCTTTTCCCAATATACCCAGCATCCCTCCTCAGCACATGTCCAAACCAATGCAATCTCAACTCTCTTGCTTTGTCTCCAAACTGTCCAACCTGAGCTGACCCTGTAATATACTGATTCCTAATCCTGTCCATCCTAGTCACACCCAGTGCAAATCTTAACATCTTTAACTCTGCCACATCCAGCTCTGAATCCTGCCTTTTCGTGAATGCCACCATCTCCAACCCATAGCTGGTCTCACTACACTCTTGTAGACCTTCCCTTACACTCTTACTGGGACCCGTCTGTCACAAATCACTCCTGACACTCTTCTCCACCCATTTCACCCTGCCTGTACTCTCTTCTTCACCTCTCTTTCACACTCCCAATTACTCTGAACTGTTGATCCCAAGTACTTAAACTCATCCACCTTTACCGACTCTACTCACTGCATCCCCACCATTCCTCTACCCTCCCTCACATTTACACACATATATTCTGTTTTAGCCCTGCTGACCTTCATTCCTCTCCTGTCTAAAGCATATCTCCCCCTCTCCAGGGTCTCCTCAACCTGGTCCCTACTCTCACTACAGATCACAATGTCATCTGCAAACATCATAGTCCACGGGGCCTCCTGTCTGATCTCATCTGTCAACCTGTCCATCAGCACTGCAAATAAGAAAGGGCTCAGAGCTGATCCTTGATGTAATCCCACCTCCACCTTAAACATATCTGTCACTCCCACCAGAGTCCTCACCAATGTCACACTACCCTTGTACATATCCTGTACCACTTTTACATACTTCTCTGCCACTCCCGACTTCCTCATACAATACCACAACTCCTCTCTAGGCACCCTGTCATATGCTTTCTCTAAGTCCACAAAAACACAATCCAACTCCTTCTGACCTTCTCTGTATTCCTCCAACAACACTCTCAGAGCAAATATTGCATCAGTAGTGCTCTTTCCTGGCATGAAACCATACTGCTGATCAGTAATCATCACCTCCCTTTTTAACCTAGCTTCCCCTACTCTTTCCCATAACTTCAAGCTGCTACTGATCAGTTTTATCCCTCTGTAGTTACTGCAGCTCTGCACATCAGCCTTATTCTTAAAGATAGGTACCAAAACACCTTTTTTCCACTCCTCAGGCATCCTCTGACTTTCTAAAATTTCATTCAAGAAAAGAGGAGTGAGAATCCTGGGGCATGGTGGAGGATCTGTAGCAAGCTACAATTTGGATTGCAGTTTTGACCAGAGTTAGTTGCACTTGGATAACCTTGGATGCATTATGCTGCGCAACTAGCCTGGAGGTGTGGATGTCCTTAATGAATATGGACACACCTCCACCTTTGGTGTTCTGCTCCAGGTTAGATGGCCGAAACGTTTGGTAAGATTTATAGCCTGGTAATACAGGGGTGCTCTCTAGAGCCTTGAACCAGGTCTCAGTCACTGCACAGATATCGATGGTCTCTATTTTAAGGAGTGCCTCGAGTGTGTGCATTTTGAGATTTAGACTTCTAGCATTGAGTAGCATTACCCTCAGTTTTTGCTTGCCTGTTTCTGTTATGGTGGTGAATTTGTCATTTGAACCTTGCCTAAAAAAGGCACTATAGGGGTGGTAAGACCCTTATCCACTATCCGGAATCCCAGGGGTGACAAGCGCCATCTCTGGTGAAGCACCCTGGTCTGTCGACCATGTCGTCCCAGGCAGACAGATACTGGATCCATTTAGAATAACACCAGATGCTTAGCCAATTGTTGAAGAAAAATCATTTTGTCCTTGTACTGTGGTATCATTCTGGGTGATGGCAGGATGCTACTCAGGGCTAGGGTTATACCTGCCTGGCTACAAGATCGGAGAGCTCTTCCATGTCTCTTTTCATGTAGCCCAGGTAGGTACATCTCAGGTCGTTCACACCAACATGGACAATGACAGAGTCATATTTGTACTTGTGGAGTGACCTGAGTGCATGAGTTATGTGGCGGATCCTGGCACCTGATAGGCAGCTGACAGTAACCTTCTCCTTGTTTAGCCTGGTGAGTGGGACATCACTGTGCCTGACTATAAACTCACCTATGAGTAGTGTGTAGGGTATGTTGTTTTGCCTTATGGGCTGTGGTTTATTGGCACAATGAGTCTGTGGGCTATGTGTCATTTGGGTTGTGTTGGGGGGGGTGGAGGTTGCTTAGGTTTCTACTTTGGAGGTCTCTTTTGCTTGAGCAGATTATTATTGAGAGCCTCCATGAATGTTTTTGCGTTTCCATGTGTGGATTTTGGTGGTGTAGGCTTAGTGGGACTATGTGGTGAGTGTGGTGTGGTGCAAGTGTTTACCTTCTCCTGTTGACTGTCAAGTTGAGTCTTGGTTGGAGAGAGCTTTATCTCCAGTTTGGCTAGATAAGTGCATCTCTCACAGGTTGAGGTGTTGGGTGGTAGGAGGAGAGGGTTGTCTGTGTACATGAGGCAATTGCTACATTGCCCCAAGATGCCCAGATGCATCAGATAGACAGGAGAGAACACTGGGAGCTGACCCTTGGACATGCCTGAATAAAAAACTACTTTCCTCTAGACAAGTGAGGAAAGTGAGTATAAGAGCTGTTTTTCTCTAAGCAAGTGATGAAAGTAAGTACAAAAACTGTTTTCCTCTACGTAAAAAGGAAGGTTGAGTGCTGTAGTAATTTGTAGCTTATTTAGTGCTAACAACAAGTTCTGAACAAGTGCTGAGCATGAATAAGCAAATTCAAGTGCTAAAACTAAGAATCTGTACCTGGGTCTTGTGGTAGATAGGCTACCTAGTGCTTACCACTCCCACTGATAAGCTTACCCAATGTTACACCAGAGGGGTACAAAGCAGGACAACAACTCCAAAACACACTTGTAAAAAAGGGAAGTATAAATAATGACTTTAATAAAAATAATAAAACTTTAGTGCTTGTGTGCTAAACATCAAAACTGAATAAATGCAACTATTGCTTCCATTAAAAACATAAAATGAATCATAATATGTTTACATGATCATTAAATTCATACAGATTTAAAATAACTTAATATTTGATGTTTCCATTCAAACCCAGGCTTTTGTTAGCTGCCAACATTAATAGCCACTTTAATTCCTTAACTTTTGATTTTTTTTATTAAAGTCACCTTACCTTTTATCCTTGCTTTTAAAATGTTTATACTCTATAGTAAGTCTGAATGGTGCACTTTCATGGTATTTTCTCTTGATGGCATAACAGTGTTCTGTTTTATGTTGCAGGAGCTTCCTGGTGATGTTACCTCCACAGAAGCTCTAAACAGCTCAAATATCTAGCAATGTAAACTGCACCCTGTGATGTTATTTTCTTTGAAAGAATATGACTGAATTTCTTTCCTAGTTAGTCATGATTTTTGTTCAGGCTAACATTGGATTAAAAAGTTGGGAAAAAAACTAAAATGTACCAATTTAGAATTCATGGCTTAGTTCCCTACCAGACATTCTGGCTTAAATCATCTATTACTTCTATTATCATTGCAAGTTAGTCCTGGCCATTTTTGTGTGTGTATACTGACATGATAGAGGGAAATTGGATTTAAAGGCTGAAAAAAGAAACCTCACCTCAAAGCATATGGCAGTACTGGTTTTGAGCACCTAGCAACTCCCAGACCCCCATCTTAATTCAGTTATTTCCTCCACGGTTATTAAAGTGCAGTTTTGTCTTGTTAGGCTGTTGAAAAATCTGAGGAGTAAAAGAAAGCGTGAATAAATAAATAAATAAATAAATTCATTAATTAATTAAGAAATCTGGATGGAATGAGGAAGTCAGGGTAGGGGAATTTTCTCTTCCAGTGAAGCGGGGGTGGGGGGGTGGGAACTGACCTTGTGGGTGACATTATTCAGACTGGTAAATCCTTTGAAATCAGAGATCCTTCCTTTCCTATGGATAGTACATAAATATGTGAAAAAAGATTACTTGTGTCAACTATTGGTTTAGATCATGGTGTCAATCGAGGGGACTTTAGTTTTTCTCCACTTGGAACAAAATTTGTAGAGCCTAAATCAACCTTGCAAGATACAGGCAACATCTATCCTTAGAAGGGGTTATGGTACAGAATAGACCACTATACCCCCTCAGTGCCTTTTTAAGCTGTATGAAGTTAATGACAATTATAAGCTAAAATCTGCAGACCACAATAAAGTAAAGGTAGGATTCATCCCCACCTACTTAGCTTTTATATTTATGAATCTCATTTCATTGAAAGCTAACAAAATAAAACCAAAAGTAGGTGGGGGGGGGGCTATGCCCCCACACCCCCCAATGTAGGGGGCTGTGCCCCCCACACCTCCCCTAACTATATATACTAACTCCAGGATCACACTACAGTGGGGAAAAGGGCATATACGTTTTACGTTACATTCAGTGAAATGTGATTCAGAGAAATGAGTTTTCAGTAATTTGAGCTTTCAGCAATTTGGTATGAGTGTTTTGAAATTTGGTGAAATGAGTTTTCAGTGAATCAATGTACACCCCCTTACCTATATAGTCAAAAAATGTCATATTCTAACATCTAGAAAAAACAAAACAACGTTATACACTGCTGTTGGTAAGTAAAACTGAGAAAGACATTGGATTCCTTGTGGATTGTGTCCTTTTTGGGTGACATCCATATGTCTACTAACATCCACAAAGCACATGGAGTTACCCGCCTGATCCTTTGTGACACTGAGATCCTTGACAGTGAAGTAATTGTCTGTCTTTATGCACCTCTTACCAGACTAATTACAGAATCTACTCACATGCCATTCCTTGCAACTGCAGGAGGTATAAACGATTTTCATAAAGAAAATGAAAATGTTTCAAGGCTTGTCTCACAGGAAACGATAACATTTCACTCTCTTTTCTGTGTCATATCACCTTCTGCGAGGAGATCTGTGCCTGATATGCAGTGCATTTGAGGACCATTTACTATTTGAACCCGCTGCTTAGAGTATCCCCTGGTTACCTGAACACAACAGGACACCCACTTTCATTAAAAATGAATATCAGTCATGATAGGGAATGTGATGCCATCATTTCTAACAGACTTCTTTGCCCATTGAATAAGCCCGCCCTCTCAGTTAAATGAAACCCATTAATGTGTACCTTTAAAAAGGAAATGGATGAGGGTATGGGCACCTGCAAGTTCCAATGTGGGATCCAGGTTATCGAGTCCCAGAAGACCTTGAGCTGGTTTACCAAATCTGTGGACCTATGAACCTCTTTTCCATTAGTAGGTCGAGGCATTTCATGTAGGAACTTTACTTTTACTGGGTAAAGTGACATGCACTTACTAAGAATATGAAACCATAAATTTCAAGGACAGGTTTATCAGTTCACATTTTTTCAGTTCATTATTAGCTAATTATCTGTCAATTCAAAATAATGACATGGTAAAACAAAAGCACATTTTATAAGGGCATTTAAAGGAATTTCCAAAGTCCCAGCACCCACCATATGTACATTTTGCAGCACCATCACTCTAAATCCATGGAGGGACATCAGCAACTAGGGTTACTTATTCAAGATGTTTCAGGTACTAAGGCCAATAGGAGACCTCTCTGGAATGTGGATGAAGTTGCCCCAGATTACTTCCCAATATAAATATTGTATCATTTTGTATCCATCATTCTAAGCAACATACTGGTGCAAACTGTGGCTATAACAAGCATCATGAAGTAACTTGTATGAAATTATTGTAAAATTATCACAGAGGCACGTCTTCATTTGGTAATCTTAGGGAAGATGATAGCACTGTGGGGTTCCAGGAGATTTTGTTTTGCTACAGATGTGTAGCATAATTTTGCAAAGTGAACATTTTTTTTCAGTAGGATACTATGAAGGTGAGCAAAAAATAATAATTCACAGATTTCAGCTACTTTAATGCTACCCATTTTCTTAACACACCATCAATTTTACAGTGGTTCCTTAAAATATCAGTACCTAAAAACAGTATCTCTGTGGTTTGAAAGCAGCATTTTACAATGCTTTGTCCTTTATATTTTTTTCAGTTCTTGGGAGTATTAGTACCCACTCACAGTGCAATATGGTGATTGCAGAACAACAAAAACACAAATTCAGTTGTCAGAAACAAGAATCATGTAAATTCAATGCTAAATTCAAAACCTGCTTTTCATGCATTTGGTCCAAATCACAGAAAATTAATATTGTTTTGAATAGGACTGCTGAGTTTTGTTTAGGCCATTGTTTTGGAAAAAAAGCAGTATGTCATATGGCACCAGAATTATTACAAGGATGGCCAACTGTCTTTGTAAATTACAAATTCTGTTCAAAATGAAGACATTTTGTATATATATATATATATATATATATATATATATATATATATATATATATTTATATATATATAGTGAAGAAAAATATTCACATAATTTTGAGGATTATGGGAAAATATTTTCTTCATTGTATGAGAATGAGAGATTTATTAGTAAACTGGATCAGTCATGATATTTTGAGAGTAATGTTTCACAGGGTTATTGAGATAGCAACCTTTGAAGAAAAAAACATGTGCCCTACTACAAGATTATCGGAATTTTTAACGCTAAGCATTGCTGCTATAATGAAACATATTGGGCTAGACTCTAAACATTGGTGTATCAAGAGCAGACAGCCTTTGTCATCCCACTCTTGCTGCTTTGAGCTATGGAATACATCCTGCCTTCCAGATGACACCATATGAGGTGGGGGTGGAGGCTGGGATTCACTCAGGTAAGTACCTTGCAACTTCATCAAGTTGAAGTGGAACTGAAGGGACGCATGTTATGCCAGGAGCAGGTAATGAGTTTCATAACATGCTATTTTCATGAATCTAATTACCTATTCTGAGTGTAGTTTAGACTTACCTGAGGAAACTGTTCGACCATCAAATCTGGCTGAGGTTCTGCTTGTACATAAGACATGGTACTGCAAGCAGGGAGCAATACTAGACCTGACATACAAGGGTAGCTGCCTAACTTATTGTAGCCCAAACATAAATGCTCAGAGATCCCTCGACTTCGTCAATGCCAATGCATTGGATCAGCTGGTCGACACCCCTACAAGAGGTGAAAACATCCTGGACCTGGTCATAACCAACATGAGTAGCTACTGTAGCACTCCTACAGTGTCATCCTCCTTGGTAATATCCGACCATAAAGCGATCACAATCTCCCCTGACAACCCCCCCTCCCCCTTGCAGGGTCAAACCTAAAAAGTTTTCCAGAGCTGACTACAATCTCCTCAGAGCAGGTATAAGCAGCTTCACAGTCACTGTCCCTTCAGCTGGAACTAGCACTAATGTCCAAGCCTACACCAAAAAACTATATGAGCACCTACATAGCTGTATGGACTCGGCAATACCTGACAGGACCAAATCATCTTCCTCAAAGAAGAGTAAACCTGTCTGGTGTACAGCACCAACAAACAAACTCTATAATAGAAGGAAACAATTGCTGTCCAGGGCCAAAAAGTAGCAGGTGCCAAGTTGGAAGCAATCTCTCCTTTGTCTGAACAAGCAAATAAGGTCACTGATGAAATCCTGTAAGGCTAACTTTGAGTCTAAATTGGCCACATCCACCAAGGACAATAACAAAGCCTTCTTCATATATATATCCACAATCTCAAAGGCAACACCCAAATCTGCTCTGAACTGGTGGTCAGTAACACCACATACACAAACACCTTAGAGATAGCCAACCTGCTGGCAGTCAGATTCAATGAAAACTTAACCCCCCTGTCCCCCCATCAGTAAACCAAGACATCCCCAGCACCTGCCCCCCCCCCATCACCAGGGAGCATGTTCTTAATGCCCTCTCAAAGGCAAAAAATAATGTCTCCATGGGACCATAACATCCCTGACTGTATCCTACATGAACTCAGGCATGAGCACTCAGCTCTATTAGACACCCTATTCAGCCAAAGCCTGTGTACCGGCTTCATCCCAGCTGAATGGAGGACAGCCACTGTTATCCCTGTACACAAAGGTGGAGCTTTCACTGACCCAGGCAATTATAGGCCTATTAGCCTAACTAGCCTGATCTGCAAGGCTATGGAATGCATTATTATGGACCTTATAAACAAGAACATTGGCAACCTCCAAACACTTGACCCCACACAGTTTTCTTTTGTCAAAGGGAGATCATGGCTGTTAAACTTGGTTGACTTCTTTGAAACAGTCACCAAAGACATGGATGATGAGAAGACAGCGCATGCCACCTACCTTGACCTAGCCAAAGCCTTTGACACTATTCCCTACTCAGGCATAATAGATAAACTCTCCCAGCTAGGCATCAAACCGTATGTTACCAGATGGGTAGCTAACTGGCTCACTGATATAACCCATTCAGTCAAAGTAGGGGAAGTCACCTCTAGTAGTAGACTCGTAACGAGTGATGTACCACAAGGCTCGGTCTTGGGGCCTCTACTGTTTCGGATATACTTTTCTGAGGTGCAAACCAAAACTAGTGGTCTGTGGCTGACCAGGTTTGCAGATGACTGCAAACTGGGCACTGTCTTAAATTCCCCTAGTGATGTGAACATCCTCCAAGAGGGCCTTGCCCAAACTAATGACTGGTGTTAGAAGCATGGCCTCAAACTGAATGCCAGGAAATGCATCATTATCCCCTTTGGGGAAATGTCATCCCCACTAATTATCACATTAATAACAATGTTAAGCATGCAACCAATCGTGAGTGACTTGGGCACCCAGGTTGATAGCAACCTGACTTTTGACCACCACATTGCCTCCGTTGTATGGAAGGCTTTCTACATGGCTCACCTCATAAATAAGGGTATTTCATCCAGGAACAAGGAGGTCATAACATCCCTGTACTCCTCCCTTATCAGACCCATTATTGAGTACCATGTCCCCTTTGGCATGTACTTTGCCAAGCACATGCAACAGTTGGAGAGACCACAGAGGTTCCTGACCAGGAAAATCCAGGGTCTCAAACACCTATCCTACACAGATAGGCTAAAAGCCCTGTTCCTGTACTTAATCTCATATAGACTGCTCAGAGGTGACCTGTGTCTGGCATACAAGGCCATTTCAGAACCAGCCTTGATGGAGTTGTTGCATATCCGTAAGACAAACTCCACTCGCACAACCTGCATGGAAGGCCTTAACCTGGTCTGTGACATTAATAGAACTTGTTGGCAGGATAGATTTTTTCCCAAAGACTCCCCCTGTCTGTGGAGTAGACTCCCTCTCCATTTCAAGCAGAGTACCTCTCTAGCCCTCTTTAAGATGAACCTGGATGAGAAACAGAAAATATACCCCTGGGATCCCACATATGTCCCTACTTAACAGAGGAAACAGGTGCTGACTTTGAGAGAACATGAGCGAACTTCTTGGCTAGGCTTATAAGAGCCTCTGGGCCAATAGCCTAGTATCATCCTATGAACCTATGAACCTATAACCCTGAAGCCATTTGTTGCAGGAGCTCTACCTGTAAGTCAGACTAATGAATGCAGCCATCTTGTCTAGTATGGACCTCAAGCCTTCATTTTCCCATTTAAGGGAGAAGGACAGGTATATGGAGCCACTTGTCATTTTTAAGGGCAAGGGACAGCTATATGGAGCCACCAACGCACCAGGGAAGTTAATCTAGCTGCAAGACACTACACGCTCTCTCTCTCTCTGTCTCACCACTTTACTTGCAATACATTTCCAAATGTATGTGGAATTTGGTATTTAAGGCAATCTGACTTCCGACTAGGTGCTCCTTGCAATATGTAGTCACATGTATACATGAAAATTCTGCCACATAGAAAAGCTAATTAAATCCAATGGACTTCACCAATTATTTGACCTTGCATATTGGTAAATCTCACCAATGCACAAGAAAGTCACTTTTTGGAATTGGGTGTAGGGTCTAGAATACAATAAATGGGTGCAGGCAAAGCCTTACTTTTGGAATCAGGCATGGAGTAACTGTTCTGTGTGTTATGTTACTCTACGTCCAAATTCTTTTGAAATCCATCCCAAGGTGTTGCGTATGATAACACATAAAAATGCACATCGTATGCAGTGTCCAAGTGCTATACAGAAGTCTTGGAACTTGAATATAAGTACTAGCTTTTGCAGTAACGGAATGAAATTACATGGTTCTAAGTAACAATTTGAGACTAAATTGTTACAACCACTCAGGCTTGAGTACCACCAAGACATCTACAATCAAATTATGTATTGCAGATGAAGTTAGCTCTATAGGTAGCTTCTGGCACCAGCAATAGTTTCTGTTAACAGAGATGAGGCAATTCACTATCAATAAATGGAAACCTTCATTGTTGAATGTTTTTGAATGATCCGTTTTTGCAGTTACCAATGTGTTCTTGTTATATTATGTTCTGCTGCGAGGACTCTTTTTGTATATTTTCTAAAGAATAACACTTAGAAGTTAAGCCATCCATGAAAAAAATGGTATTCTTTGTACCACAGAGCTCAGAATCCTACATCAAATCAAAGAGCTTAATATTTCATAACATCTATATGTATATGGTACTAGCTGCTATGTTTGCTCACCTATATTTAAGCCTAAGACTTCATAACTGTTAATTATTCAGACTATTTTGCCAGAACCTAAGCTACTCACAGGAACAACTTAATTGTCCTAAGTTGTTATATCCTAACCTATGATATTCTAATTGTGTAAACCACATTATCCTGATATTGTAATCTAATATTGTACTCAGATTTTTACCATACTCATTCAATTGTCATTCATATCCTATGGTACTCAATTGTGACTCTTGCATTATAGGTATTGATCATGTTGATCTATTGTATTGCATCTATTGTGGGTATTTTATTATGGAGCTTTTCTCCCCAGGCCTCCACTGAAAATGGGCTCACTATGGCCCAGTGGACCATCCGGGTAAACAAATGCAAATAAATAAATAAATAAATAAATAATAATTAACTGCAGTGATGATAGATTTCTGAAGTTGTATTCTGCATCATTGTTGTATTTTACTGCAAAGATTTAACCTGTTATCATTACAGTTTTTTTTTTTACTTTTGGAAATGTCACATTCATGCTATAGGCTTTCCTTAAGTCATCCAATTAAAATCCCCTAAAGACGTGACAGAGATAATTAATGCACAGTCTTGTTTTCATGGATATTACAGCCATTACATTATAAAAATATACATACATACAGTATGACAAAATGCAACCTTTTATAACAGCAGTCTAAAGTGAATCCCTGAATTTGTGCTGTCATCAGTTTGCACAATTTGGATTGCTATAACTAAGTCTTTCCACTCTAAACAACAGAGTTTCAACTGAAGGACATCTTCCTCATTACATTTCATCACACTGGACCTAAATCTGGCTTCCTAGAAAACAAAAAAGTTTGCCTACAACTGTCTCAGTATTAAGTATAAGAACCTTTTCAATGAACCATTAATTGACACACAGTCTGACACAGAATATGAAATAAACAGTTTGCCTCCGTCCTTTTTGATATCATTAGTATTTTTCATGATCTTTGACTGTCTCTCCTGAGGCACATCTATTATTTTCTGCTTCTACCAATCAACTCCCTACCACCTTCCTCAATGCTACCTTTAATAACTTACATTCAGACTTGTGCCCCTACCGGTACTGAGTCAGTATCATCATCATTAGCGGGTGTTAGACGGAGATATATTTTTTCCTCATGCCCCTGCAGTGATACCATATATTGACTCCCAAGACCTGCTTCCATACATACTTCATTCAGGACATCCTCCTTGTGTGGTTTACAGTGGCACTGTTCCTCAGCTATCATTGGGTGTAGAGCTGCAGTCCCAGCATTCACTCCCGAGGATGGAACAGCTGGCAGGTAGCCATTCATTTCCAGCCCGCCCATGGCAGTTATAATGAACAAACCAATGTCACAGGCAGCAGTAGTTAGCTGTCTCCTCTTACAGGGCTAGCTATCTGCTTGGTACCAGTCGTACTGAAAATAAATAGTTATAAACACTTCCTACTAGTTTTGTCAGCTGCCATGAGTATTTATGTATCCAAACCATAGCAGCTGCTACAGGAAATAATGAAGTGCAGTATTTTTACGTTAGTGCATATGCAAGATGACTTTTAAAAGTATTTGACATGATTTCAGTAGTCATAATGACGAAATAAAACTATAACAAAGCACCACCTGTAAAACCGAAGTGTTGTGACTAAATACTGTTTACTCATTTGAATGAAATATGACTTTGTTTAACCTTTAATTTGGGGTGTTTTAATTAAGACATCAGTTATGTGTCTACCTAAAATGTATTGTATAAATACTACCCTAGGGAGTTTCTCTGGATTTACCATTGTTTAGATCATTTTGAACAAATGGTGTCAATTTTACTGAAATGCAAATAAATGATAATAAAATGGAAAGAAAATGAATCCTGAAGACTGCATTATTATGCTTCCTTAAATAAACACATACACATTTATGCACGCACACGCTCACAAACACACACACACACACACACACACACACACACACACACACACACACACACACACGCACACACACGCACACACACACACGCACACATGCACGCACACACACACACACACACACACACACACACACACACACACACACACACACACACAAACACACACACACACAAACACACACATGAACACACATGAGCACACAAATACACACATACATACACACACACGAAAATGCAAGATATATGTTAGTACTGGTGTTTCTGTCTGTGTCTAATACCAGCCCTTTAAAAATGAAAGGTGATGAGTGTTGCATAACTTTGGCTTGAGAGATGGCATTAGTGTTTTGTAAATGAAAACTGTCAGCACACATAAATTATATATTGAAATGTGTATTTATGTATTTTATCAGTTTTGTTTCTATTCATCAAGCTCCTGTAATTACCACTTCTGTTATCAAATGCTTCATTTTGTTCATTATCTTTATATATCATTACAGATGTGGAATGTTTACTATCGATTGTACATTACAAAATACAAGGAAAATCATTATATGTAGTCTAGTAATAGTGTTGTCTTTAAAAACTTTACAAAGAGTGCTGCTTTTATTACAACTGCTTCTTCCTTTATATTAGTATTAAGGCTAGCAGAATTGTATACAATGAATGAACAACTATCTGCTCTGTTATTCTCTAGTGCATTCATAATAACTGTTGCCATATAATCAATACTTATACCCCCGTTTTCTCAAAAGCTTGCACGGCGTGCATGATTAGTGTTAGTTGAAAATTTGCCAATATGGCAGGCGAGCGATCCACGTATGTGCACGCATGACAGGCGCGAGCAATGTAGCACTAGTGCTGCACATCCCCAGCCCCCATATGCAAATGACCCCATTTCCAGGTGAAAAACATGCAAATGAGGTAAATTTGCCATCCAGGAAGCAGGAATCAGGGCGTGCAGGACTAGAGTAATATGCAGGAATGTACTTGGTTAGTAACCGAGTACGGTGCTGCAAACTGAAATACAGAACTATGACAGCTCCAAATAAAGGCTGCATAGCAATGAAGAAGCATGCCAATGGCCAAGTAGAAGGCCATTGGCATTGCAAACACTGCCAAATGTACAAAATACAACTTTTATGATATGTCCACTGATCACGTCCGTTGAAGCATAGGGCAGCTGCATGCAAACGGGATTGGGGGAAAATAATAAAATAAACCTAAAATAAGCATTCTAACTAAAAGCAGTAGTCTGCCATGCAAGTCAATGGCAGGCAGAAGACAACCTGGCCAGTAAGTAATGGTTGCTAAGGGGGGAGGCTCAGTGTGGGACATGTAACTATGCATTAGCAGGCAATCCTATGCAAATGAGGTGAAGGATAGTGAATCCCAGTTTTCCCCAGGGTGTGAGGCAGGTCCCAAGAGTGTAAAAGTATAAATAGCTGGGTGCAAGACTAGGATATAGGTGACATCATGGGTGTGTGTGTCAGGCATACTGTAAGTGGATTGGAGCCCTGTGGCTCGGGATTGCTCCTATCTTAGCACAGCTAAGCTACGGGTGTGTCTAAACCTGCCTAGCACCCTTTACAAAGTGTAAGCGGGTGTGTGCGCTGTGTACCAGGTTGTACAGGATGAAAAAAAAAGTTAAACCTGGAAATAGCAGCTCTGTACACATTTGAACAGAGAGGCAATGGGAAGGGAAAACAGCAGTAGGAAGATAATCAAGGAGAACTAATTGAGTTGACAGGTGAAATGTATCAGAATCAGCTAATTACACAGGCAGCAGACCAGCCCAGCCCAAAACACTACTATAAACTAAGCAAACACCTTCCCCTCTGTTTTTTTTCACACTCTACACCTCCGGTGTATACAAGCGGGGAAATTTTAACAAACAAACCTACAAAATGAGAAGGGCTGCAGCAGGCAATATAGAACAACATGTGCAAGAGGCTGAGGGTGATAAGGATGTGACTGCTGCCGAACAACCCACAGTGAAGTGACAGAGAAGAGTGTACAGACCCAGGGTAACCTACCAGGGGCAAAATGAGTTGGAGATAGTGGAGTGCTATAAGGTGGACAGACACCTCCTACAACAAATTGTTGAGCTGTGCCGGCCACACGTGACACTCCAAACTGGCCGCGGGGAACCCATCCCAGTGGATACCAAGGTATGTGTAGGCTATGTATACTAGCCACAGGTATCTCCCAAAGCACAACTGGGGATATCATAGGCATCTCACAGGCATCAGCATCCAGAGTATTCCACCAGTTCCTGGATGCCATGTCAGCACATGCCAGTGAGCACATATATTTCCTCAACACACGTGAGGTGTTGACCAGAAATATGCGTCTCTTCCACCAAATAGCAGAATACCCTGGGGTAGTGGGTGCTATAGACTGCACGCACTTATGCATTAAAGCACCACCCAGTGAGCAGGGTAGGGCCTACATCAACTGCAGGGGCATATCCTCCATCAACTGCCAGGTCGTATGTGATGCCCAGGGCATTATAATGAATGTGTGTGTTGGCTGCCCTGGAAGCTATGACGATTTACACATATGGCATTTAATGCAGCTGTACCACAGATTTGTCAATATGGACATCCCCTACGGTCACCTAGTGGAGGATGCTGGGTACCCACTGGAGCCTTGGCTGATGACACCCATCAGAAATGCACACACACCTGAACAACAACGCCATAATGAGGCACATGCACAGGCCAGACATATAATAGAGCATGTGTTTGGGATGCTCTGGTCACAGTTCCGGTGTCTGGACACATCCGGTGGAGCTTTGCAGTATTCACCAGCTACATGTACCCAACTTGTTATGGTATGTGCTATGCTACACAATATGATCCTGTGGAAACAGCTGCAGCAGGAATAGCATGGGGCAGGGCCACACAACCCCCCACCAATGCCAAGGCCTGTACAGGCACAGAGTAACACAGAAGGAGGAACAACCTCAGCCTGCCCCAGTAGGCAAAAGGAGGCATGCCCAGTATGCCCTGACCTTGGAAAAGAGGCAATGCATAGCATATGCACTGACACAGTAGGGACCCAGGGAATGACACCTCTCTCTGACTCGTACAGACAGTAAAAGGGATGCCAAACATAGCATTACCTGTGCTCAACCATATATAGGGAGTGTACTATGTGCATCCGACATAGGCAGCCCTACAGCACCATCCTCAAGTCCGGCACACCCTCAAGGTAAGTCAATCAACCTATCAATTGCCAAATGGAGTAGAATGTGTTGTTATCTATAGCTATGGTATGGATGTGAGCATGCAAGGGAATTGGGTGGCCAAATGTTATGGCAGCAGACAGTAGACATCCATAGTGGCACCATAACATCTGTAACACATACTGGAGTCACCATAGTAGCCAGTACTACACAGGGTGACAAAACTCATTGCAGGAAATGGGCTGAGCGACATGTGTGTCCATAAGAGCCACACATGCCAGTCAGGAAGGTTCACATACCCAACAATAGACTCAGTCAGCAGGACAGGTATAGACAAACACAAACAAATGCTGTACTATGGCCTCTGAATGAGCCCTATGGGTAACCCCACCCCCAGGCCTACACAGGCAGACTATAGCAGGCCAAGCAGTTGGATGTAAGTTGTGAAGGCTAGGAAGTCAGAAACTAATATGTAGGTAATTAAAGCTAAGAGCTGTAGTACACTGGTATGCCTCTAGCCAGCACGATAGGTAAGACTACAGACTGAAATGGAGTACCTGACATACCAGTACAGTCCTAGCAAATGTGCATAAGTGTCAGGTGTGCCCCCCCCCCAAATCCTGTGTAGAACAGTAGAAACAGTCAGGTGTCCCCCACCCCCACTATGCAGAAATGTAGCAACAGTCAATGCCAAATGACCGATGGATACCCTGCAGACACAGCATGATACCTGTCGGTGTACAACACAAAGGTCAGCACGGCAGTACAAACTACCTGGACTTGATCCACACATGCAATACAGATGGCCATACTGGGCATGCTCACACACACAGAGGAATGAAGGCAGTGTCAGTCAACAACATACTGAAAGGTCATACTGGGCATGCTCACACTTAAACACATGAAGGCCATGTCTGCAAACACCAGTGGACCAGACATATCTGGCAGTCGCAGTTCTTAGTGCAGACACATGTCAGTATGCACCACTCCTGCCTTGCACACACAGTGGATAGGAATACAGACATATATGTAAGGAAAACACACTATAATAAGCCAAAGGTAGACATACATAGATGTGTGGAAGAGGGTGACCATGACAAGAAGCCATCCAGGCCTGTCCCACCCAGCACACAGCCAAAGAGCCCCAAACACATGAGGTGCAGATGTCACTCACTGCAGATACTAGCCACCAGTATCTGTCAGCATGACAGACCATGTAGTACACGTGCCAGCTGTGCAACATGACTGTACAAGGAAGTAGTCATCTAGTAGCTGTATACACGTACCTGTGACATATGACCCCATGTGTGCCCACATGTGGCATGTCAACACCTACATGAATGGGTTATGGCCCATGCACACACAGCCTGCCGCATAGCAGTATTATGAAATACACCTTTGGGATAGCTGTAGCTCAGTAATCTCCATGGCGCGTCCCATAACTGTGGACTGCTGTAATGATAAACTAGTTAGGTAGGTGTTCTAACCTCAGACTTGCCCACTGTGCTTGTGTGTGTGTCTGACTAAGTAGACAGCAATGCTTTTTAGGCTACTCACACTCCGTACAAATCATATACTCAACTTTGACAAGGCTGCTGATGTCACTCACCTAGAAATATACCTCTGGGAGAGTCATAACCCAGTAATCTTCGTAACATGCCCTGTAACTGGGCACTGCTGTAGTGTGATGAAGTAGATAGGTAGGTGTTTTAATCTCAGTCTTGCCAACTGTGAATGTGTATGTCTGACTAAATAGAAAGCAATGCTTTTTAGGCTACTCACACTCTGTACAAATCATATACCCAACTTTGACAAAGCTGCTGATGTCACTCACCTAGAAATACATCCCTGGGAAGATTATATCCCAGTAATCTCCATAGCACATCCTATAACTGCATACTGCTGTAGTGTGAAAAAGTAGTTAGGTAGGTGTTCTAACCGCAAATTTGCCAACTGTGCTTGTGTGTGTGTGTGTGTCTGACTGAGTAGAGAGGATTACTTTTTAGGCTACTCACACTCTGTCCAAATCATATACTCAACATTGGCAAGGCTGCTGATGTCACCCACCTAGAAATACACCTCTGGGAAGGTTGTAGCTCAGTAATCTCTGTAGCATTTCCTGTAACTGCGTACTGCTGTAGTGTGATTTAGAACAGTGGTAGGGTCCATCTCCATCCAGGGCAGTTCTGGATGTTTTGTGTGTGTTTCAATGTCTGTGTATGGAGCAATGCATTATAGGCTACTCACTCACAGTACATTACAAATGCCCTACTTTGGCAATCCTGCTGATGTCAGTCATTGTGAAATACACCTTTGGTGAAGGGTGTCACTAGTAATCCCTGTGGTGCGTCTAACAGCTCCATGCTGCAGTGTGATATAGACCTCGGTCAGTGGTTCTATACCCACACATGTCAGTTGTGGATGTTTTGTGTGTGTCTCACTGTCTGTGTAATGAGCAATGCATTTTAGGCTAGTCACTTGCAGTACAGTTGACATGCCCTAGTTTGCTGATGTCATTCATTGTGAAATAAACCTTTGGGGAAGCAGTACCTCAGTAATGTCTGTGGTGCATACTATAACTGTGTAGTGCTGTAGTGTAGTCAACTAGTTAGGTAGAGGTTCTACTCCCAGAGATGACAGGTGAGTGTTTGTAACTCGTATCCTGTGTAGAGGTGGGTGTTAGTGTGTGACACCTGTGGGCAGTATGGAGGGGTTTTGCTTATTTCTTTTATGGTGGCCCTACTGTATATCAAAATGTCAACCATACAGGGATAACATATGTAAATTAGCTGAAAGGCTGGGGTGCAAAGCCATACCCATACATGTGACATCAAGGCCAGCAAATCACAGTTAGCAACCCCACTGTGCCTTCACATGTGACTCACAACGGACATAGCATACCTGACAACATGCCCTGTATGGACAGATGACACTGACATCAGGGAATGCTGTTAGCATGCCATCAATGTAGGTGCAGGGTAAACCTGCTGCCTATTACCAGTTCCTGCCACAGGTGGACATGACTGGCACATCTGATGATAATCTGTGTTCACAACATTGGCCAGACACACCAGGTACAGTTCCACATGTCACTGTACATGCATGTGGGAGGTGTGCACATCCCAGACACCATTCATGTCATGGACTAAGGAACACATACATGGCAAGTTATGCACAGCATTGGCCACACACAGTAGTCACCCAGGTGACTGGATGGGGGATGCAATACCCACCTGTGTGGGCAAATGCAGAAACTACAGGCCTGAGCCACAATGCAGACTATTGTCATGTGGCCTGATGCCAAGGTATACCCATCACCTACCCTTGTACAGCCTGCTGGCACAGTTCACCACCATACACCTGTGCAGACAGGCACCCATGCATGTCAGAATTGGAACTCTGTGTGTTCATGTGTGTGTTGTATGGTGTGTATGTCCACATCCACACTCACTACAACCCCCCAGGGCATACTGAAGCATGCTGTCTGATGTCTGACCCCTCCTCATACCCCTTGCCCATATGACCTCCGTATGACCCATGGGGTGCATGGGATACCTGCACATTGATGTGTTGTGGCAATCCCACTAGTGATGAGTTGCACTCTTGGCCCTGCCAAGTGTGTCAATGTGTGTGTGCGTCCCTGTGTAAGTGTGCCTGTGTGGACACTGGCACCTGTTCATGCAGACAGGCACATGTACGTCACCTACTGTACATCTACTGTATCCCTGTTGCAGATGTCACTCACCATCACATATATGCTCTGAGTGCTCCACGGCAGGTAACCCATATGGTGCATCGAATAACTGCATAGAACTGTGATAGCACTACATAGTTGTTGGGGGTTTGATACCCTGTACTGGTAGGTGTGTGACACAAACATGCTTCAGTTTTACTCTCCCACTCCTCCCTGACATGTATTTGCCTCTGTCTGCCTTCCCTACACCCTCTCTGGTGGATGTAGAGGCCCACACCTTCTTTGCTTAGGCAGCAGCATATGTATTTTAAGTGATGCTCATGATCAGCTAAAGGCCTCTGCATGAATTGCAGCCCTCCCCTAGCTGATTGAATGTGGAACAGCTGTGGTAACATTCCCATAGCCAAATGCATGGAAACACACTCTAATACTTAGGAACATCATGGTGGTCTTGGCCCTTTTCAGTCACTGTGAGCAGGAACTAGATCTGTTGTTTGGCAAACAGCATCTCAGATGGATTGGGGATTTACCTCTAACAACATACACTGTAGAAAGAGGGCATCAAACAGGAGGGGGATGTGCCTGACCTGACTACAGACTGTAAGTACTGCTATACTGCATTTGGAGTAATGTTGGTTTAACAGTGTTTTTTGGATATGCCTGTCATACATGTTGCAATACCTGCCATGTCAGTGCCATGTATATGAGGAATCCCCATCTGCAGGGTCATCTGCAGAATGGGCAGTGTTGTGCGTTTGGTTTCATGTGTTAGCCACTGTGCATCTATCTGTAGAATGCAGAAGGTAGTGCGAGGATTGCAGTCTGTAGATGGTGAAGGCTGTGACAGTTACTGACTTCATATCCCTCATAGGACATATGTTGCAACAAACCCCATTACAATGGTAAATATATGTGGTTATCACAGTAACATGTCTATATTGGCCCTGTGTATGTGCTGTCAGCCACACCTCTGTCAACCTTTATACATATGTCGTGCATGAAGTGGTGTATATGTGCTGTACACCATAAATAGTGTCATCATATCTGGTAACAAGCCAGTGATATATCAGATTGCTATACATGTCATGTACGGTAGGGGTTATATTTCATGACATAACCTGGACATTCTGTGGATGTTTGTACAGTACTGAGGTCTGTGTAGTGATGGTGAATGTCGGCAGTGCGTGCATTGTTAATAAGTACATTAGCCTGTGTACAGACTGTGGTAGATGTCATTGTTCTAGCTCCCCTTCTATCTGATGTTACATGCTGCCCCACTGTATGGTACCCTTTTGCCGTACAGGTTTGTAGGGCCATACACACACATGTCCCATACCACAAACAGCCATCAGACCAAACTGTGTAGCAGCCCAGTATATGTAGGGTCATTCTGTGAGTGGCACATATGAGGATGGTGTAGAACAGATAGTCCATATACTGTAATAATATGCTAGCTTACCATATGTGGCTGTGGCTGTGTTCACATTGGTTGTGGTTATGCACTTTCACACAGGTGTATCTTACCCTGTGCTGTGACATGGCTGTTGAGCCTGCTATATATGCAGGTACATGTGCATTTCCCCATATAAGATGTAGGCCAGTGTTGAGCCAGTCTGCCTGTAGCCTGCACAGTGCATTGTTACATGCCTAGCAGCCTAGTGTACTTACCCATTGAGATGTCATGTGCAGATACTTGCCAGATGTACTGCTGCCGGGCCTCCCCTAAAAGTCATGTATGTCAGACAGAGCAGTGGGATGCTGTATAGATGTATGTCAGTATCTAGTGGGTAGTATGTGTCCATGGCACCCCTGTACCAGCAGTCATTATGTGTCAGGCTAGACAGGAGTATGTGAATCCAAAACCTATGGTGGCAAATGTATACCAGTTGTTATGTGTTATACCTATCTACATGGCTGTCTACATCCATATTGTCAGGCCTGGTACACATGTTGTGCACTAAGGGATTATGTGTATACCTCTGGACTGTACAGGGTGTGTCCAAAGTTCCACATATATTGGCCAATATCTCTGCTGCACTCCACAAGGGCATTACATGCTAGCGGCGGTACTTTACAATGATTTCCTTAGGATGTCTGTCAGTAGCCAGTGGCACACATTATGAGCAGATGTTACCTTCGGCACACACCATGTCTGTGAAGACAATCCTAATGACAGTAGCAATAGTCTAGTAATATACCTGCTATACATACCTGACATCCCCTTGCACTATGATTTTGGGACTATAGGGGCTGGGGTAGGGCTGCACTCCATGTCCAGGACATATGGTGGAAATATATGTACATATACTTATCCAGATTGCCATATATACATATATGTGTATATATATATATATATATATATATATATATATATATTTACACATGTGTACTACTTCTGATTACCACTGTCATGGCAACCACCCACTATAAATCCCTACAGCATGTGGGCGTGGTCCATTTACATTTCCTGTGTGATGGGCATCCTTCCTGTATGTGAGCATCAGCGTTACAGACAGCAGATAGCAATACCCCTTACAGGAGAACCTGCACACTCAGAGTGGCCACATATCTGTAGGAGGATCAGGAACTACAGACAGACTGTGAGTAAAGTTGTGTTATGCTTTGTATAGTACTGGTGTTACAGTGTGTGTGTGTGTGTGTGTGTGTGTGTGTGTGTGTGTGTGTGTGTGTGTGTGCGCGAGCGTGTGTGTGTGTGTGTGTGTGTGTGTGTGTGTGTGTGTGTGTGTGTGTGTGTGTGTGTGTGTGTGTGTGTGTGTGTATACATACTAGTCTACCTTGAAATGCAGTCTGTCTGCATAGCTCATTACTGTGGGCCTATCCTCTTGTTGGACAGAGGTATGCCTGTCATGTGATGTCCGTCCACCATACAGTTCCTGTGTCAGATATTACACTGGCAGTGTGTGTGTTGTGTGCTATCAGTACATGGCTGCATCCATTTTTGTTTCTAACCTCAATTCCCTGACTAAGGGTATGTTGCAGACTATCCTCTAACACCAGCACATTGCTTAGTGTATGGCAACAGTGTTCCACATATGTGCCTGTGTGCCAGCCTCTGTCCTCCATCTACATACCAAGCTTTGCACATATGTCATGCTGTTGGGGGTTGTTCTGTAGTGGTCTGTGAGTATATCACACTGTCATTACTGCCATTAGTCCACTGCTGTTGTATCCCCACACATACAGTGGGGCTGGGGCCATATATGTGTGGGCATCACCTACACAATATATGTGTACCCTTATGCACTGCAGAGGCCAGTGCATGTAACAGTGGCATATGGGCCAGTATTATTGAATCTAGGTGGGGAGCACCATAAATGACCTAGGCTGTTACAAAATGTGGGGGTATCAGTGGTGAGCTGCCACAAGGTATCTGGCTGTACAGTACCGTATACTT
Organism: Protopterus annectens; assembly: GCF_019279795.1. Classification (NCBI taxonomy): domain Eukaryota; kingdom Metazoa; phylum Chordata; order Ceratodontiformes; family Protopteridae; genus Protopterus; species Protopterus annectens. Next base: position 966,840,479 of record NC_056730.1, on the reverse strand, counting down.
CACCTATATTGCCATTACTTACATGAATTGGAGTATTGCAAGCCTACTGCCTCCTGCCATACAGACTGTTCAGTTTGTCAGTGCGGTGGTGATGGTGTCAGTTATGCCTTGTTATGTACCAGTTACAACCCATTTGATCACAAAACATCTTTACCTCCTACTGAGTTTGTACAGAGTGTAGATAGAGGCTGCTGAACTACACACCTGCAGTACATACTGTTGATTGTTTGGTATCCTGGGGTCCAGTCTGTCTCCACTATTGTACAATCTGAAGGGCTTGGCCTGGACAGCAACAGTTGTGAAGCCTTCCAGACTACTGTATTGGTGTAACTGTTTCACAGTTGCAGTACACTGTTTATATGGCTGTCAGTATCTGAACAGCTATATGACATGGCATATAGAACTGTTATAGTACACAATTAAAGGATTCCCATATCTGAAAACCTGTGTGTGGTGTCTTTCCTATGACCTTTCTATGGGTATATGTTTCAGGCAATGTGTGACATTTGTATGTGTGGCCCATACAGTGCCCAGTTGTTCAGGTGTTAACTGTAGGCATAGAGGCTGTTCCATACCGTCTACATACATATCTTACTGTACATTTATACATTTATCTGCATGTGTATGTGTAGTCACGTGTGTGTGTGTTTGTGTGGGTGTGTGTATGTATATATATATATATATATATATATATATATGTGTGTGTGTGTGTGTGTGTGTGTGTGTGTGTGTGTGTGTGTGTGTGTATCTGCATATCTGTGTCTGTGTATCTGTATCTTGGGGATGTTGATGGCTTCCACATATTACATATCCTATGAGAGGCAGACTGTACTTGGTAGTGTATTGCAGGGCGCATGTGTTTGGCTGTGGGGGGGGGAATGCCTATTCGTACAAGACATATAGTGTGGGGAGCCTCTCACCCCATTAACGGTGCATGTGGACATATGTGTATTTGTTAATCTGCCATTGCTATCTACAGATGTATGGCCATATATACCTATATATATATATATATATATATATATATATATATATATATATATATATATATACATATATATATATATCTGCTAACATATATATAACTATGTCCGTATATACCTACATAGATATATATCCGCATACACATATGTAACGTGCTGTGTATATGTAGACACATATATGTGTCGATTTAGGCATATGCATGTACATATGTGCATATATAGTGATATATATATATATATATATATATGTATATAGAGTTAGTAAAACTATATATATATATATATATATATATATATATATATATATATATATATATATATATATATATATATATACACACACACACACATATAGATATGTTGTATGTATTTATTTTTATTTATTTGACATTTGTTAACCGGCTTGGTCCAGCTTGGCAGGAGCCCATTTTCAGTGGAGACCGGAGGAGAAAAGCTCCAATTACAAAAACAATTAGGATAACATAAGTAACAAAAAAATAGAAAGTACCATAACCAAGTATAACTCCAAAACATATTAATACAAATATGACTCAAACATATTCAGATTACAGCAAGAGGGTTTTCTCAAAAGAAATGAGTATATGCACTCCTAATGTTTTTTTTTTTTTATGTACAAAACAAGTTATATACAAGTGATCAAACAAGCGATATACAAGTGAATCATATTTCTTGCATAGGCTTTGTAGGAAGGTATAGGTGCTTTCAGGAGTTCAGAGGGAAGGAGCACCAATTGTATAAAGGGGAAGTATCAGGTAGGTTCTAAGCAGAGACATGATTTAGTGTTGAGAAGATAATGTTTGAGTTCCTTTTAAAGTGTGCAGCATGTATGATGGAGCAGATGTTCAGAGGAAGTTTGTTCCAATTGTGGGCTATAGAGCAGTTATATTGTAGTTTGCCTGTGCTCTTCTTTGGATGATCTACATTCAGAAGTTGTTGGTTAGAGGTGCTGAGGGTTCTAGAAGGGGTATAGGTAGATACAAGTGTAGTGAGAGCTGGACAGAATAAAGGCCTGTATAGAATGAAGTGAATAACTTAAAATTGAGAAAGTAGCAGTAGTTGAGGGAATTCGAACCATTGTAATGAGTTCAGGGCAAGGCAGTGATGGGAGTTGTAGGGGGAGTTAGCAATGAATCTTGCAATTTTATGGTAAGTTTGTTGCAGTTTGCTCATGGTAGTAACTTGTATATTGGTTAGTATTGGGGCTGCGTAAAGAAGTATGGGCAGGAGGATGGACTGTGCTAGGGAGAGTCTAGCATATGGAGTAAGAAATTGTTTGTTACGATAGAGCAAGCCAAGTTTCTGGTGTGTATTTTTTTATTCCTTCCAGTAAGTGTAAGTTAAATTTGAGCTCATCATCTATAATGACACCTAACAATTTAGTGTGTGGTTCAGGTTTTGTGATTGTGTTGTTAGAGGATGTTATGGTAAATGTAGATTTGTAGCTGGAAAGAGAGCAGGGGAGAAAGAGCAGGAGCTTGGTCTTGTTAGGGTTAAGGATAAGCAGATTGTCAGATAGCCATTTCTCTGTGAATAGAAAGGAGTTTTGAGTAAGGATGAGAAGGTCTGTGATACTACTGGAGATTGAGATGAGTGTAGAGTCGTCTGTGTATTGTATAAGAGAAGATTGTCTGCAAGAGGTGAATAGTTCATTTGTAAAGATATTAAATAAGAGGGGACCCAAGATAGAGCCTTGAGGAACACCTGTTGGAACAGATATAAAGGGAGAGCAAGAGGAGAGCCATTTGACAGATTGCTGCCTTCCTAAGTGATAGCTGGAGAACCAAGCAAGGGGGGTAGGAAGACAGGTTGAGGTTAGATAATTTAGAAAGGAGTATATGATGAGAGACTGTGTCAAAGGCTTTGGAAAGGTCAAGGAAGAGGCAGGATATTAGCTGATTGTTATCAAGGGCATTGGCTATGGTATGAGTGAAAGAGAGGAGGGCGGTGTATGTACTGTGGTGGGGATGGAAATCATGCTGAGTGGGAGTGAGAAGGTTGTGTTGGAGGAGGTGGTTGAGAAGTTGTGAATCTATGCATTTTTTGACAACTTGGAGATGGGAGAAAGAATAGCAATGGGACAATAATTAGATGGATCAGTGGAGTTGCCACCCTTATACAGTGGGATAGTATAGAAGGATTTCCAGATAGTAGGAACTGTAGCCTCTTGTATAGATCTGTTAATGAAAATGAATATAGGATAGGCTATAGATTCAGCAGCAAGTTTGAGAAATGTAGGAGGTAGGTTATCAGTAGAGGGAGAACATGGTTTAAGTTTAGGAAGAAGGGATATGATGTAGGAAGTTGACACAGGTTTAAATGAGAAGATATTCTGGCTATGGGAGTTGTTGGTAGAAGTGATAGTTGCAGCATTAGTATTTGAGGGTGTGAGGTTTTGGATAGTGTCAATGAAGTGTTTGTTGAGTAGGGTAGCAATTTTAGGAGATTTGTTAGGGTAGGGTGAGGGGCTAGAAGGCTTGCCTGGGTAAAGTATTTTGTTAAGAGTAGTCCAGAAGTTGCACGGGTTGGACCTGTTGTCTAGTTGAGGAGAGTCATAGTAAGAGGTCTTGCCTTTGGTGACCAATTTCTTAACTAGGTTATGTAATTTTCTGTATTTAAGTAGATGGGGAGTATGCTTGATTTTAAGCCATAACTTGGTATGCATTAGTGATTTAGTATCTTGGAGCATGGTTTGATTTAATTCTAATTTTCATGGAGGGAGCAAGGGAATTAAGGGTATCTAGGAAAATGTTGTTGAATTTAATGACAGCATCATCAAGAGCTATGTGTTTAAAGATGGACCAGTCAATACTGCATAGCATGGAGTTAAACTGGGTGTTATTGAAGTTAGAGAGCGTACGACAATCTCTAAATAGGTGTGCTTTGTGTGTCTGGGAGGTGTGTCTAAGGACAGAGGTAGGGAGGTGATCACTTAAGGAGTTAGGTAGGGTACATGGGCTGTGGTAGAGATGAGGAGAGTTGGTGAGTATCCAGTCAATGGTGGAACTGGAAGATACGTCTTTGTTGAAACAGGTAGGGGATGTAAGTAGGTGATGGAAACCATGTAAGGTGATGATGGATTGTGGTGAGTCAGTAGTAAGTTTGGACCAGTCTATATTGACATCACCAAGAATGAGAGTTTCATAGCCTAAGTTGTGACTAAACCAGGATAGGATATTTTCAAGGGTGGGTATATTATTCCCAGGGGGATGTAGACAGAAGTGACAGCAAATTTCATGTGTGGGTTAAGATGGCAATTTAGGATGAGAAGTTCAGCAGGATAGAAATTGGGGATGGGGGTAGTGATAGGAAACAGGTTTAGGCTGTCTGAGTAGAGTATGGCTACATCACCACATTTTTAGGGGATCTATCTGCACAATAGATGTTGAAACATGGTGGCAGTATTTCACTGTTAGTGATGTGGGATTTGAGCCAAGTTTCAGACAAGGCAAGGATGTTAGGGTTTGTATGGGCTATCCAGGAATGTAGCTCTGAGATCTTGTTTGTTAGACTTTGAAAATGTATAGAATATATGAACAGATGTTTATGTGCAGGTTTTTGTTGTAAGTCAGTATGGGTATGGGTAGGGGTGAGAGCAGAAGGGGTGGGTTGGAGGAATGATGAAGTGACTGAGGGCCTGGATTAGGGTGGATGTCATCAGAGAGTAAAAGGTGTGTGAGTGGAGTATAAGCTAAGTGAAGAAAGATGAGTTTAGGCTTGAGTTTGAGGGTATTTGTATGGTTGGGAAGGAGGTTAAATTTATGAAAAGTAGAGGAGGAGATACTAAAGAGTGATGGGGAGATAGCTGAGTAGGAAGTAATTAAGAGGTTAGTGTGGGAGGTAGTGGTGTGGGAACCTTTAAGTGGGTTGGGGAGGTATGAGTGGAATGAGTGAAATGAGGTTAAGGCTGATAGGTAAAAGAGTAGTGGAATGGCAAAAGAAAGGAAGAGTTGCATTGTTGGGGGATGAGTGAGATTTAGTAACGGGAGTAAAACTGAAGTGGAGGAAGGAAGTGAGGTGAGTTGAGTATGAGTTCTGGCAGGAGGTGTGTTGTGAGAGGCTGGGCTGGCAGGAAGGGGAGGGATGGAAGTGAGGTGAATGGGGGAGGTGTATTGGTAGGAAGTGTGTTGTGAGAGTCTGAGCAGGCAGGAAGGGGAGGGAATGGAGAGTATAAGTGTAATTGATGTAGGGGTGGGTGAGAATGAGGGTAGGGTAGGGTAGCGAAGAGAGCCCAAGCGTAGCAAGGACGGACGGAGCGGGGCATGCACCCCTAGAAAACTAAGCTACTAGAAACAATCAGGAAAGCCAGGGAAGTTAGACAACATAAGAGTTAGAGAAGGCAGGGAGGCAGAAGTGCAGGGAGAAAGAGACAGGGTAGGTCAGTAGTGATGTACAGCAGAAGATTAGAGTACCAAACCAGGGGCCAGGCACCCAAAGTAGAGGAGTGCAGATGAGGGGAGGGAGAACAAAGATATGTGCAGAGGAAAGGCACTGTTGTCAGAGAGCTAGAGAGATCTGGTTGATTGATTCAGGGAGAGAGAGTGGGATATAGAGAAAACATTCAGACACCAAGGAGTGATCCAGAGAAAGTGCTAGCTTACAGCCAAGACAGGAGTAGCAGTACAGGTATTAAATACAATATAAATTTCACTTGGCTACACATACATAAAGTATCTCCTGGTATTCTCTAGGGGAAATACCCACATAGGGGAATTGATTGTAGGGTGTTCAGGCTGGGTCACCACAGGGTTAGGATACTGCAGAGACTGTTTGCTATCATAAAGTATCTCCTGGTATTCTCTAGGGGAAATACCCACGTAGGGGACTTGATTATAGGATGTTCAGGCTGGGTCACCACAGGGTTAGGATACTGCAGAGACTGTTTGCTGTCATAAAGTATCTCCTTGTATTCTCTAGGGGAAATACACATGTAGGGGAATTCATTGTAGGGTGTTCAGGCTGGGTCACCACAGGGTTAGGGTATCTGTTTATATTTTAAGATAGTTACACACACAGCCATCTAGGTGTTGGTATACATTCTCTGTACTGTTGCATGACAGGACTAGATGATATGTGTCAGAGAACATTGCATTTCTGTGTATCTGTCATGGCTTAGTGGTACATCACCTTTGTCTAGGGTGTGCAGGGTCCTTGGTTTGAGCCTTGCAAGAGCTGTTTGTTTTGTTGCTGGGCAGAACACAGCCTGTTGGATACTGAGTGATTAAGGCACTTTTAAGCAGTTGTAAGCAGTTTTGCGTGGGTTTGCGTGACGGCAAGCACTGCTAACCTCTGCTTATGGTTCCTCACACTCAGCTTTGGAATTGCTCAGCCTGTGTAGGCATAGCTCCCCCCCATGCAAAACCACACAAACCCACTTACTGCTGCTTAAAAGTGCTTACTGCCACTTACCTCCATGCTAATGTCTTTAAAAGAAAAGAAAAATGGGTTGATAGGAAAGTGGTGAAATAAGGGGCACAAAGAGGGTAAGACAATAGGGAAAATAAGTAGGCATGTGCAGGACAGGTATAGGGAAGGTCCATTGCTGCACATTTCTTCTACAGGAACAGCTGTGCATATAGACTGGATTTGAAGGTACATTTGGACCCTCAAACCCCTATTCATTGTGATGCCAATTAGACCAGATTACATGTGTCCAGTGGACATGTATGCAAAACTGACAACTATGTATGGGGCAAGATTTTCCTGTGGGAACAGATTGCCTTTTTATTTTTTTCAGGTGAGAGTGGGATGTTGGGTTGGGGTAGTAGGTATATTTGGGGAGGTAGGTTGGGTAGGTTAACAGACAAAACAAACAAGATGCATACAGGGGCAGTATATGACACATGTGGGGTAAACACCTTGGACGGGGAGGGGTGGTTGGAAGTTGCAAGCCCATGAGCCCCCAACTGAAAACAGTGGGACTGAGGTCCCCATCCATGGACCGTCACCACTGCACCTTCATGGCTGAAAGGTGGCTGCGCTGGGGGCTGTGTAGGAGGGGCAGGCTCACCATCTAATTGGGTCACTTGGCCCTCAAGCTGTCATAGCTGGTCTCAAAACTTCAGATTGAGCTACCTATGCACCATGGCCCGGACATGTTGACGGGTGACAGGTTCCCCTCTGCGCCCGCTCCGAGGGGGTGTGAGCCCCATCCCCTGCAGCAGTTCCACCCGAAGGTGGCGCAGGGCCCAAGGAGGAGGAGGTCCCAAGCTGGGCCCTAGATGTGCTCATGGCCAGCTGAGGTGGGACAGGTGGGTCTGCTGGGACCGGCCTTCCCATATGAGCTATGCTGTAACAGGTTTATGACAGATATGGGTTAGTAACAGTCAACAGCATTCAGGATTAGTTATAACAGCATGCATAGGTATTCCCATTAACCCAAAACACCAGATTTAACACAGTTGCAGAGAAGCAGAACTCATGCATATATGGAACAACAGTGGCCATTACAAGAGCATGCAGGTTTCACTCATGGCAACAGGCCACCAATATGGGTGTATTTTAACATGGCACATGCATAGAAACAGATATGAATATTTATAAACCATTAGGACATATGTCCCAACAAATGTTTGGGGTGTACACATTCCAGTTGAGGAGTATCACTGGGTTATTATGAACATATGGCAGGGGTAAGAGAGAGAGTCCAGTTAATAACTAATATATCCTTGTAGTTTCACAACATTTTTAGTCACTGCAGTGATCTTTCCCTTACATGTATTATTACACTACCCAATGGCCTTATATTGTACACTGGTATGTTTATAGATTATTATATACGTGATGTGTGTCTTACATACAGGCATGACAGGATGCAGGTGTTAATGCAACATATGTTGAGAATTGCTGTCATTCACTTTGGGTGAGGTGCTAGAATGACGGGTTTGTTTTCATATACATTCTATGACTATGTACACGTTTGACTATCAGTTATATGTCATTGACAGCTGCCTAAATTTCTTGGATCATCACGCTGAGTTTTCAGGGGAACAGGGTACCAGGCTGGGGATATGGGCCATTTATCTGGACATGCTGGACAGATTGAAACAGTTGTGGGGTATGAATATGCATACAACCTTCAATTTGAGCATTCTAGCACATTCTGAACAGTTGGATGTAATTATGCATACAGCTTTCTATCTGAACATTGTAACAAAATCTGTACAGTTGCGGGGTATGGTTATGAATTCAACTTAGTAGCACTCCCAGGATTCAAACCCGTACTGTGTGTGGCAAAAATTATCGCTAACATCACAGTACATTGTGCTATCAGGGAATTGATGTAAATCTTTCTACTGTTTTCTATCTAGGTCTCCCTCACTTGTATAATATGACTGACCTCTTGGCACTTCCAGCATTGTTATGCAGGACTTCATACACATTTTATCTGCATATCACCGTGTTGCTGACACTGCCTAAACTACAACAGTACTATTTATAGTATGCAACAGTTTGCCAACATATGACAGAAGAGTAACCAGAAGCACTCCAGGGATTATACCTTTATTCACAGACTATTACACATTTATTTCTACTGGTACAACACTTTCTGAGGCTCTTATATTTATTTGTTATGACAGTACATGCAGACTAATTACTAACCTGCCTCACAACGCAACTTTTGCAACCTAGCATCATGGGCTTGCTGGTTCACAGCCTGCTCATCTGCAGCTGTTGGTGGAATACAGTGATATTTAACTATACCTATGCATAGTATACACAAGCTAGGCAATTCTTAACTAATTAGTGGAATGAGTACTTAGTACTGGGGCATTAGCCATCTGCCAAGACTCCTGGATCCACTGTTCCAGTACAACCCCTCTCTGCCGCTTCAGGTCAGCATGGTGGTGCCTGACCTGCTCACCAGTCCAAGGGATAACTGTGGCACTGGTGAGGTCATGAGCGAGACTATCCCAGGCCACCGTTTTATACTGCAAGCCCTAGTACTGGCCCTACAGTAGTTTCTCCTCATGGTGTTTTACCAGGAGCCATACCAGGAGTTTTGACTCCTGGATGCCCCAGTGCTGCTCTCTAAACTGAGTGCCTTCACCCACACCAGCCATTCTGCCTGCAGTAGGAAGCTACAACCAGTTATGGAATGTATTCCCGCCTGTGTGGTTTAAATCAGCCAATTACTCACACTTTTCTGAGATTGGCCGGGTTTGAAAAGGCTAGGCTATGGGCACACCTGCTTACCTATGGTTGGCAGTGCTTAAAGGGGTATACTGCTAGGCAGATTGGATTGGCTCCCCTACACATTGCTTACTCTTACTAAGTTGAGCTGTACTGCAGTTAGCATTGCTTAATAGTTAGTTTGCACTATATTTGCCTTTTGGCAGTGATTTATTCTTCATTACAGGTTATATATGTGTCTGGTATCCGTGATTAATGTGTACATACACTGTATAGGGACCTGGGGACTTCTACACTTTATTACAATAACACCTCACATATATGCTTACTGCGGTACTCCAGTTCACATATTTATGTTATGTAGCAGGTTATACCACTTCACAATGTACATAGATTCAGTTCACATGTTTGGTTTGATTTTCCTGTGGTGAGGATTAGTTTGCTGATACCTCATTCATCTGTATTGCTATGATGGCTTAGTGAGTCACTACTGTGACTATAGTGTATAGGGTCCTGAGTTTGAGCCTTGCAGAGGCAGTTTATTTTGTTGCTGGGCAGAACATGGGCCGTTGGGTACAGAGTGATTAAGTCACTTTAAAGCAGTTGTATGTGGGTTTGCACGGGTTTGCGCGATGGTAAGCACTACTAACCTTCGGTTGCAGTTTCTTAAACCAATTAGCTTCTACTTTGCTTAATCTTTGTAGGCAATGCTTACTGCTCCCACACAGGTGTACTTCCACTTGCTGCTGCATACCCCCTCGCTACTTCATGTACATCAGCATTATACATGCTTAAGTCAGGTGTACATGTTAGGTATGACTGTTCATGAAGGTCAGTATAAGTTTAAGTGGAATTACAGTTTAGCATTTCTGGTTAGGCTACACTCAGGTATTCTGGTTAGGTTTAGTTATACCATACCCGTGTTACAGAGTAGCTGTGAATAGTGGAGGTGTAGGCGGGTAGGTGGAGGGGGGAGCATTTTAAATGTATAGTAGGCCATTCGACTGATTGGTGCTGAAGCAGTAGTGCAGGTTTGCAGGGTGTTGGGATATGTATGTGAGGCAGGACAGGAGGTGTCAGTGTCAGTAGTTGTTGTAGGGGTCTGGAGTGTTGGGGGATGGCAGACTTCACCAGGTGGTGATCCAAGTGTTCTTGGGTTTTCCCTTCATGTGTTATTTACATGTGTAGTCTAGGATGGCTGCAGTAATACGCCTGGGTTGGGGGTTCTAGATTCTGCCAATATAGTTGTGTGAAGGGTGTCACCTACTTGTGACTGTGAACATTACTACGAATGCAACAGGTAAGTGGTGTTATTGGCCACACAGAGGGGCTGATAGTGGGACATGTCCAGGGATGTGCAGGACAGCTGACGGGAAAGTCCACATCTGGCCATTTCTTGTACAGCAACAGCTGTGTATATACCCTGCATTTGGGAGTAGGTCTGGACAATCACACCCCTGGGTGGGGGTGAGGATAGCAACATAGCTCTCAACCGATCAGAGACAAATCTCAACAGAATCAGGGACAAATCCTCAAATAATCAGGAACAATTAGGGACATTTTTTAAATATTTGTACTATTAACCTGAAATATTTGCAGAATACGAGAATGTAGATTAATATAGGTTTTCTGACGTAAAACGTCTATAACTTTGAATTAATATCATTATTTATTAAGGGCAATTCACCACCTTTTCTTTAGCAGTCACCAGTTTCAAGAGGGATTTTGAGGGACAGACCGAAAATCAGTCTATATCAGGGATGTCCCTGAAGATCAGGGACAGT
>NC_056730.1:966694561-966822061 GCF_019279795.1 Protopterus annectens | reverse complement strand
CATCTCTTTCTTCTGCATTTAAATTTCACCTTCCCAGCAGGGTACTTAGATCTAACAACCAAAATCTAATCGAATTGTATAAGCCAAATCGTCCCCCTGGTAAAAATCTCCTAAACTTTAGCTTTGCACGACTCTGGAACTCCCTACCTCCTGCCATTCGCACCACTTTCAACCACCTTACATTCAAAAAATCTCTTCACTCTCATCTACTTTCCCAGTGGGAATGCTCATGCTCACATCCTTCATGATCCATACTGACTTGACACTTTCCACTTTCCTCCTAAAAAAAAAAAAAAATTTTGTACACTACATTGTCTGCTCTGTTGCAATTGTTTCTTACTTTCTAAATTGAAATGCTTACCTTCTCTAGCCTGTATCATCTAAAATGTTTACCACCAGTTGTTCTTCCTAAAAGTGTTTGCTCTAACTGTAATGTGAACAATACTCTGTCTACCACATATTGTATACTATATTTGTAAAATTATTGTAATTATTGTAATATGGATGTAAATCCTACTGTAACCTTATTTGGAGCTTTTCTCCCCAGGACTCCATTGAAAATGGGTTCATTTGGCCCAATGGACTATCCTGGTAAACCAACTGCAAATAAAAAATAAAATAAATAAAATATTGTAGTATTAGAATCCCAAAACTTTTGGATAAAAAAGAAACTGTAATATGTTAACAGGCTATGATGATATAGCAGAAGTAATTGGTACTTAACCCCAGTTCATCAATAAAAGAACTATTTCTTTGAGTGCTATGCTTAATAGTTTTCCTCATGTTGGGGTCCCACTGTGACAATTATTAAAAAGAAAAATTGTTTGCATGTGTGTGACACGTACCATCAGTGTAGTAAATACGAACTAGCTGATCATATTACATCACCTTTAGAACAAAAACATACCCCTGCATTTTACCACATCTACAATAAGGACATAAAACCCACAGGCATGTTTTACTTGGGCCATTACTCATCTCTGGCTGAATGTACAGTATGTGCTACTTTGCTGCGTGTATGACACTTAGGATTAATGATGGAATTTATGAAAATTTATGAACATATGCATGTTGTGAGAAAAGAAACTTAATACAGTAAGCAAATTGTACATATGAGTGCAGCAACTTAAAAAATATATTTGTCATGCTTTAGAAAAAGTGGATGTAGGTGTAGAATGGGGTAATGTAGAAAATGTATTAGACCGCAGAATGTATTAACAGGTTTTATTAAATGCAAATAAAAAAATACCTTAATGATATAAATAATAAATGTCAACTGAAAAAAATGACCTTTAAAACATTAATTTACAGGTTTTACTGAATGGAACGTAGGCAGCAGGGAGGGCAACACTGAGCAGGTAAGGGGAGGGAGAATTAAATAGTCAGGCACAAAAAAGTTCACTCACTTTCTTAAAGATGTGAATTACTTGACTGTGGAACCTCTGTTAAACATCTTGTCCAAATGATAATATTGATCATGCAGATGTAGCCAAGTGTACACCTTTTAACTCATAGATGTCCAGCTATTTTAAGTATATCACTACAACTTTAATTACTTAGCATACCTACCATACAACAAGCAATGTTTCTTGGGCAGTACGAGTGAGTCTGACTTGCAAATCTAAAGGCTTTACTATAGCTTTAGGTAAATAAAAGTATATGAAATTACTTTACATTGTTCAGGCTTTGCCCTCATTTTTTTTAAATCAGGAAGCTATGCATACTTCCTACCAGCATCACTCACTTAACATGAGTAAAAAAAATTACCTACTGTCAGAAATTACTTGGATCCCAAAATGTAATCCAGTACCACTTGCTGATATCATTTTAATATCAGAAAACTGATGGAATAAAAAAAAAAAAACACTCTCGGTGGCACGTGATGTCAACCAAGTAAGGCATCTTACAATGGCCAATCAGTGGAAAACATGAAGTGGTTACCATGCGGGCATTAAATTTAATACACATCTGGTCCCAGCAGTACTACTTGTACTTATTCAAACGATGGTTTAAAAACTTGCAACACTTGTAATTTTGCTCTGAAGTGCTCAACACACATCACAAAGCAAGGCACTCACCTTTTGCCTAACAGAACATTCTTTGTAAGACACTCATTTGCATATTGCGATACCAGTTGGCTATAACTGCACAAACCAGTCGAAAGTCACAAAGCGGAGCAACGACTGCTCATTGCGGAACAGCGGAACGGTGGGGTTAATCAATCACAAATGCGAAGTGTTCCACACAATCTGGAGCACTTGGTTGCTTAGTGTGTGAGTGTGTGTAGTGGTGAGTTTTATGTGTTTGTGTGTTTAGTGTGACCTCGGAGTTAGTATATATAAGTAGCAGGGGTGTGGGGTGCAGGGGGGGCTTGGACTTACGTATCCTTCTACCTGCCTTATTACTTGTGCCTAAGTCTGTGCCATGCAGTGATAGTACTAAACTCCCAAAGTGGCCATGTTGTCATTAAATTCATACAAAGATTCAGAACAAATAATTCATCATACATTCCTACGTTTAGTATAATTTAGAATCTTGAACTACTCTGTACAATTCAGCATGAATTATGTAACTGATACACAGTTATTTAAAATGTCTGTGATTATCACATTCTTCTTATATATAGGGATACATTAGAAAGATTAAACAGTGTACATAATTCTGATTATTAATGCTTTATTTTTGGCAATGGAAAATTCTCCCTATAAATTCACTTTTTCTAAAAGGAACATTACATAAATAAGTATCGGGTAGTCATCAAGAACTTTGAGACACTGTGCATATGGAATTTTGAGGTTATCAGTGTTCTTTCATTCTCTGATTACCAACTTTTTTTCATTTTAGATTGTGGAGGGAGACATATCTTATCCCAACACTCAGTGGGTATAAAGCAGAAAGAAATCAGTCTTGGATAGGATGCCAGTTTATCTCTGAATGTACACACACTCACTCATTCACACACACACACACACACACACACACACACACACACACACACACACACACACACACACACACACACACACACACACACACACACACACACATATACACATGCACTCACACACACACACACACACACACACACACACACACACACACACACACACACACACACACACACACACATATACACATGCACTCACACACTTCACACACACACACACACACACACACACACACACACACACACACACACACACACACACACACACACACACACACACACACACACACACACACATTGACACTGAAAAACGCGTATGATGTTTGCAAGGCTGGACAAAATAAATGGTCATTAAATAAAAAGGTTTTGTATCCATGAGCAATGCCGGCTGCTTTGTAAATTTTATTTTCATTGTTTTACACTTTAGTTCTTAGCACTTGGGTCAGTCTAATTTATACTTTTTGTTGATGCAAGTTTTGATAGCTAACTGCTAATTGAGCAGAAGCAAGCCAAATGTTATAAAGGAGGATCAGACATTATGAGTGTTCATCATTAAGTATTGCAAGTATATAAACAGATTGACTTATTAAATTCAGTAATGCGGACCTAGCAAAAGAAGGGGAGCTAAGTAACATCGGACTGCAAAGCAAAGTACAGTTAGTTTAAGGTAAACTACTTTTTGACAATAAACTGTACAGACCTAACCTTCGAAGGAGAGCCTTACAATGTATGTGCCACTTCTTAAAGACACTCCCCTGGATTTACTAAAGCAGCCATTTAGGAGGAGGATGGCAGCGTGCCATGCATATTAATGAAGGCACACTGCCTGAACTCCTAATCTAACATGGAGTGTGGACGAGTTCAGGGATCCTGTTTGAGAGCAGATCTCTCAGAATAAACACGCCCCTGCAAAGTAGAACAGCAGAAAGTGTAAATAAATGAGCGAGACTGCTCATAGGTGTCTGCATATCCCCACCAACAGTCCCCCATATGTACAACAGCAACAGGACATAAAAATAAAAAGAAGAAACCCCTTAATTTTTTTTAAAACTCCGAGTACAGCTAACCGTAGGTGCTCGGGTGTGCCCATCTCTTAGCTATGGTTAAAGCAGTTTAAAAGGCTGAAGAAGATAACAAGGAAGATATATGCATATGAAGCAGCACAGCAATAGTGTAGTGGTCAGAGCATTCACCTAACGAGCAGGCATTCCCAGTTTGAGTCCCACTACAGCACATACCATTTTCCATGTGAGATCTGTATATGAACATTTCTTTACAGTTTATTGCTGTATAACCTACTAAATAACATTTATATGTGAACTGGAGTACTGCATTAAATGCACATGTGAAGTGTCAGTGTCATAATGAATAAGGCACTAGTAAGCAGGTTTAAGCAGAAATAAGCAGTAGTAAGCATATATAAGCACTAATAAGGATGTTTAAGTGCATTTGCACTAGGGTAAGCATTGCCTACACAGATTAAGCAAAGTAGAAGCTAACTGACTGTAAGAAACTGTAACAGGAGGTTAGCATTGCTTAGCTCTGCACAAACCCACGCACACCTGCTTACAACTGCTTTAAAGTGCCTTAATCACTCTGTATCCAACGGCCCGTGTTCCGCCCAGCAACAAAATAAACAGCTTCTGCAAGGCTTGAACTCAGGACCCTGTACACCACAGTCACAGTAGTTAACCACTAAGCCACCATAGCAATACATATAAATGAGGTATCAGCAAACTAATCCTCACCACAGGAAAATCAAACCAAACATGTGAACTGAATATATGTACGGTGTGATGTTGTATAACCTGCCACAGAACATAAATATGTGAACTGGAATGCTGCAGTAAGCATAGATTTGAGGTGTTATTGTAATAAAGTGTAGAAGTTCCCAGGACCCCATACAGTGTATGTACACATGAATCACGGATACCAGACACATATATAACCTGCAATGAATAATAAATCACTGCCAAAAGGCAAATATAGTGCTAATTAACTACTAAGCAATGCTAACCACAGCACAGCTCAACTTAGTAAGTGTAAGCAATGTGTAGGGGTGCCAATTCAATCTGCCTAGTGGTATACCTCTTTAAGCACTGCCAACCTTAGGTAAGCAGGTGTGCCCAAAGCTTAGCCTTTTCAAAACCGGCCAATCACGGAAAAGTGTGGGAAATTGGCCGTATTTAAACCCCACAGGTGGCAATACTTTCCATAACTGGTTGTAGCTTCCTACTGCAGGCAGAATGGCTGGTGTGGGTGAAGGCACTCGATTTAGATCACAGAGCTGGGGCATCCAAAAGTCAAAACTCATGGTATGGCTCCTGGTAAAACACTGTGAGTAGAGACTACTGCAGGGCAAGTACCAGGGCTCACAGTATAAAATGGAGGCCTGGGACAGTCTTGCTTGTGACCTCACCAGTGCCACAGGTATCCCCCGGACTGGTGAGCAGGTCAGGCACCACCATGCTGACCTGAAGCGGTGGAGGGGGGATGTACTGAAACAATGGATCCAGGAGTCTCGGCAGATGCCTAATGCCCCAGTACTGAGTAAGTATTCATTCTACTAAGTAGTCAATAATTGCCTAGCTTGTCTATACTATGGATAGGTATGGCTAAATATCACTGTAATTCCCTGACAACTGCAGAGAAGCCCACTGCGAACCAGCAAGCCCATGATGCTAGGTTGCAAATGTTGCGTCGCAAGGTAGGTTAGTAATCATTCAGCATGTACTGTCATAACAAATAAATATGAGCCTTAGAAAGTGTTGTACCAGTAGAAATAAATGTATAATATTCTGTGAATAAAGGTATAACCCCTGGAGTGCTTCTGTTTGCTCTTCTGTCATATGTTGTTGTACTGTTGCATACTATAAATTGTACTGTTTTATTAAGCAGTGTTGCCCACACTGTGGTATGCAGATAAAATGTGTATGAATTCTGTATAACAATGTTGGAAGTGCCAAGAGGTCAGGCATAGTGTACAAGTAAGGGAGACTTGCACAGAAAACAGTAGAAAGCCTCACATCAGTTCCCGGATAGCACAGTGTACTGTGATGTTAACTGCAATTTTATTTGTCGCACACAGCAGGGGTTTGAATCCTGGGAGTGCTAATAAGTTGTAAGCATAATCGTACCCCACAACTGTACAGCTTTTGTTACAATGTTCAGATAGAAAGCCGTATGTATAATTACACCCAATTGTACAGAATTTGCTAGAAAGTTCAAATAGAAACTTGTAAGAATATTCATACCCCACAACTGTTCCAATCTGTCCAGCATGTTCTGCTTTCTCTGAAACTGTGTTAAATCTGGTGTTTTGAGTTAATGGGAATACCTATGCGTGTTGTTATAACTAATCCTGAATGCTGTTGACTATTACTAACCCATATCTGTCATAAACTTGCTACAACATAACTTGTATGGGAAGGCCGGTCCCAGCGGACCCACCTGTCCCACCTCAGCTGGCTATGGCACCGGGCACTGGCATGTCTGGGGCCCAGCCTGGGACCTCCTCATCCACTGGTCCTGTGCCACCGTTGAGTGGAAGCCTGGAGAGGGGGCACGGAGAGAAACATGTCGCCCATCATCAGGTCCGGGCCGTGGTGCATAGGGAGCTTTATATGGAGTTTTGAGAGTGGCTACACCCACTTGAGGGATGAGTGGCACAATTAGAGGGTGAGCCTGCCCTTCCTACCCAGCCCCCAGCACAGCCACCTTTGGAGCCATGAAGGTGCACTGGTGACTGCCCATGGGTGGGGACCTCAGTCCCACTGTTTCCATTTGGGGGGTCATGGGCTTGCGACTTCCAGACACCCCTCTCCATCCAAGATGTCCCCCCCACATGTGTCATATACCACCCCTGTATGCTGTCTTGTCTGTCATCCTACCCAACTTATCCTCCCTGAGCATACCTATTCTCCTTCCCCAATATACCACTCTCACCTTAAAAAAAAGGCAATCAGTTCCCCCCAAAAAATCATGCCCCATACATAGCTGTCCATTTAGCACACATGTCCACTAGACACATGTAATCTGGTCTTATTGGAATCATAACATATTATTGTTGTCCTCACCCCTCTCCCAGGAGTTGGAGTGTTCATATGTACCTCCAAATTCATTGCATATGCACAGCTGTTGCTGTAGAAGAAATTGCCAGCTATTAACCTTCCCAACACTCTTCCTGCACATCCCTAGCTATCATGCCTACTGTCTTTCCCTCTTTGTGTCCCTTTTTCACCACTTTCCTATCACCCCTTTTTTTCTTTTCTTTTAAAGAAATTAGCATGGGGGTAAGCAGGAGTAGGCACTTTTAAGCAGCAGTAAGTGGGTTTCAGCCTGTTTGCGTGGGGGTAAGCACTGCCTACATAGGTTAAGCAATATAGAAGCTAACTGATTGTAAGAAACTATAACTGGCAGTTGGCAGTGCTTAGCTCCATGCAAACTCACGCAAACCTGCTTACAACTGCTTTAAAGTGCTTTAATCACTCTGTATCCAACAGCCCATGTTCTGCCCAGCACCAAAATAAACTGCCTCTGCAAAGCTCGAACCCAGGAACCTGCACTCCATACACAAAGTGATTTACCACTAAACCATGGCAAATATACATAAACCTGATGTTTTCACAAACATATCATCCAGCACAATCAGTCAACAGTACAGGAAATGTAGCAATATCATACCACACAAACTGTTAATGCAAGAAGTCTGGACAAAGTGTGCCACAATGTGGGTGCAAATAGGGATATATGTCAACTACTGCTCTAATCCACTTAAAATGTTGCTAGTTACACAGTTATATGTATTAGAACACATATGTTGAAGGAGACGAAGTCTGAAACACAAAGGTGTCGGCACTAGTCACTGACTTCAATGCTGCGATCATCCATGTCAGTTGCCAAGAGAATGAGGTACAGGCCAAAATATGAGCCGAACATTGCATGGACATATGGACAGATATATATCTGTAAATGTAGACAGATAGACAGCTATATGTAGATATATATATATATATAGATATATATATATATATGTATGACTCACAAATAATCATATAACATCAATTGTATATAGACAGATAAATATGTTCATATATATATATATATATATATATATATATATATATATATATATATATACAGATACACATATATAGATACATATATTTAGATATAGTTCTATGAGATATATATAGGTACATACACATATACACAGACAAAAGATATTAGTAGCCATACATATGCAGAAGTAGTGTGGAAGCACTGGGTGCAAAGTATATCCCTCAGCCACAAGCCCTGTAACTGGCACCTGTGTAATGTGTAGTGTGGCAACCATTCCCACAAATGAGAATACTTACATTAAACATACCCACCCACAATTCAAAGGACATGACAAGACACACAGGTATGCATACATAGAAAACCTTTATTTATGTACTATACAATAATGTATGCCAGTACTTACACCACATAAATTATGAAATATGTAATCAGTGATGAATGCAAGACCCACACAAAACAGTAAATGCAAACAATGTGGATATATACCATACTATGCTGTCCAGGCCAAGGCCTTCAATTAGTACAACAGTAGACACAGGATGTGCCTGCTAGATAAGTAACAATCAACAATTACAGATGTAGTTCAGCAGCCTCCAATTACACCCTGTAGTCAAGCCCTAGGGAGAAATGTAGCACTTGTGGTAATGTCACAGTATCTTGTACATAACACTGCTCATTACATCTGAGTGACGTCTCCAGGTGCATCTGCAGTTACCTCTTACTGCACCTCTAGGCATCAAATATTGCTTGTTCATATTTGCATTAATAATTCCAAAACCATGCTACATACAAGGTATCAGAATGTTTTATCTTGAAGCATACATGATGGAAAATACAATTGTATTGATGTTTGACCTATGTCAATGACTTTTTGTTAGAACTGTAAGGTGATAACTTCATTTTTTAAAGGCTGAAGCCATGCCCACTGGGAGTTAAAGGTACACACTCAAAAGAGCCGTACTGGAGGGAATGAGTTAACCTAACATCTCACTATCACACTGAATGACCCTTGTCTTAACACTTATATCCCTGAAAAGGTGTCACAGCCTAGGTTAATGGCATTGAACCCCCCCCTCCCATAAAAGGCACTGACACTGACCTCTGGAATGTGCAAGGGCACATATGTGCTGTCCAGCTATTGCCCCCATATATATGGACTTTGCCCAACAGTTGGTGTGGGAGTCCATGACATGACTGGGATGATAGCAGTAATGCTAGCAGTAACTAATGATAGGCCATTACCTAACAACCCCTTTCTGTATCACAGCATGACAAAGACTGGCATATATGTGGAAATCAGAGGCAGGAACATAGGGCCATATTTGCATTATTGATGTTACACACCCTGGAAATTGCTGGTGTTACAGGATTTGTTGGACATACCCTTATGCAGGAATACGACATTGAAATACAAATGGATGTAGCCATGTACTGATAGCACTCAACAGGCAGAATGCCACTGATATATCTGGGACAATACCTGTGTGGTGCACAGACAAAACCTAACAGCCAGTCCTCTGGCTATCACATGGATAGACCCACAGTTGAGAGCTATGCAGACAGACTACATTCCATACTAAAGTAATAGGACATGCTGGAGGGACAGATTCATAACCCAGAGGCTCCCTTCACTCCGGAATAAAATCCCAATCCAGGTTTCACTCTGGAATAAAATCCCAGTCCAGGTTAGGCAGAGTCCCTCATTGACTCTCTTCAAGAGGAAGCTTGATGAGTGGATGGGAGATCATAGGTTTACCCCGGGTATCACTTCTGTGTCACTGTTAGACAGAGGCACAGTATACTAACCTCGCAAAAGGGCATAGCAAAATTAATTTAAAATGGGTGGCGAAAGCCAAACACACTCTGGCTAGGCTTATAAATGCCCTAGGGCAGATAGCCTAGTATGAACCTATGAACCATGTACACAAAAACCCTATAAGACCAGCAAGATACAATGAACACAACAACACTACTCATGCTGTCTGTAGGTTTGGAACCTTACCCAAATGTGTATTTGGCCTGTGTCCTGCAGGTTCTGCTGTAAGAGGTATTGCTACCTGCTGTCTGTAACACTGATGTCCACACACAGGACGGATGTCCTCCATACTGGAAAGGTGAAGGGACAATGCCCACAGAATTCAGCAATTTATAGTACTGGGTTGCCATGACAGTGGTTATCTGAAGTAGTATACAGCAGGCTGCATGCAATTAGCAACGGGTGGACACTGACTGATGCAGAAGCCATCACCTGATCATGTGCAATACCTACAAAAGCATGCTGCAATCTATTCAAACCAGCTCAATCACTCTACTGGAGAGACTGAGAGAGAGAGAGAGAAAGGAAAGAAACAAAACCATAACAAATGAAAAACAAATAACAAAGCTCAGGGATTTGTTACAGGGGAAAAAACATAAAAGGTATATGCAACAGATATGTATTTACTTGCATGTAGTATATGGCATAGAATAACAGGATATATAATGTGAAATGATTTATATGTGCCATCAGTAGTTGTTCCTGTAATGATGTTCTGCTCAACAACTGCTCTGGACAATAGTGTCTGTCCCTGTGGGCAGTGGGACATACCTATCAACTGTGCAGATCAGCAGTGAATGGCGAGGATGTGACCCATGATATCCGTCTTCTGTACATTACTGTGGCCAACGGCTGTTGGTGGTATTAATACTGCCATGATAGATACATGGGTGTGAGAGCACACCACTTACAGGACAGTCATGTTAAAGTGTAGCATAGCATGTCTAACTGCCATAGCAGTATAATATGCTTATCTAAAATCTGTCACCATATATACCCCCTAATGCTAGTCTGTGTTCACATGTGACACATGTCTGTGTTGCAGCAAGGCAGAACAGTTCAGCTGTGAAGTAAAGATAGTTACAAGAGTGTGGACCAGATGTTTGCATGCACCCCACATACAGATAAATATATGTGTGATATATATTCACAGCTGTGTATGTCTACAGAACCTTGGACAGTTATACATATATATAGGTATATAAACAACACATGATGATATCTACACATATATGCACATATGTGTATATATATATATATATATATATATATATATATATATATATATATATGTGTGTGTGTGTGTGTATGTCTACATATGCATATATATATATATATCTATCTATACAAACACACACATACACACATATACATAATACTGACACGTATAGGTATATATATATATATATATGTCAAAACATGTCCCCTGCTATGACGTGTAAGTGAACATCACACATCAATACACAACATATCTACACACCAGTACATGGCTGCAAATTGGAGTGTGGAGTGTGGTGTGTAACCCATGTAGGGAACACATCGCAATTGTTTTAGAAGGTGGGATATATATGTTGGTGAAGGGTAGTAGGCACATATTGGTATGTAGGCTTGGTTGGGTGACAAACAAAACAGCATACAGGGCTGGTATATGACACATGTGGTGGGTATACACTGTGGATGGGTAGTTTCATTTGGAATGTGGAAGCCATTGAGCCCCATATGGGAACAAAGGAAATATGGTGCTTACCCATGGACAGTCACAACAGTATCTACATGGTCATAAAGCTGCCTGGGCTGTGGGCTGAGCAGGAGGAACATGCATGTCTAACCTTGTGTATGTGTACTGCATGCCTCCAGGTGATGTAGCGCATACCCCATGTCTCTGTATAGGTCCCTATTCACCAGACCCTGGACCTAACTGTGGGTGAAAGACATATGTCTGTGTGTGCTCCTTGGGGGGGGACACCATCCCCGAGGTAGTTCCACATGATGGTAGTGCCAGAACAGTAGATAATGAGGTTCCATGGCTGGTCACGAATGTGATGTGTACTGGTAACATGTCCACATTAGGTCGGAGCGGTGTTTCTGCTGGAAAATAACCCCTAGACATACTGTTGTGTCACTGTCATGGAACATATGTGGGTTATAATAGTCCACACAATCCCAGAACATGCCCAACATCATGCATAGATTTCCTCAATAACACAGAATGGCAGACGTGTAGCAATCACATAGCAAGCATAACACATGCATCTGTGGAAACATAGTGGCAGTGACAGTGGCATGCAGGTGAAATACTCTGTAACAGCCCAGCAACTCTAGTGTCCCCACAGGGAGCATGTCTATAAACACATAGCAGAAAGCATTGTACAATACAATATATGTCCCCGTGGTAGATAAATCAGAGACATACCACTTGCATTGTGTGAACATTAAGTTGGAGCTGATATGGTGGCAGGAGACTGATATTTGTATTGTGTTATGGTAACTGTGCCATATGAGTTGCTCAGACATATTTCCATCTTTATGTCTTTCAGGGACAATGGCACAGCCAAGGAATCCAGCATACAGTGCCACTGAGGATGACATCATACGCACCAGCCTCATCCAGCACTATCAGCTGCTGTTCTCCAGGACAAGCCATGACTAGCATGAGCACACTGCCATGTGGAATGATGTGGTACGCAGGGTAAATGAGGTGGGCATGCACAGCCATACGTATGAGCAGGTCCGCCATCATTGTAGTGACCTGCTCCACCATGTATGTCGTCTCGCTGCCGTGCAAGGTTCATAGGTTCATAGGCTGATACTAGGCTATCTGCCCTAGGTCATTTATAAGCCTAGCCTGAGTGTGTTTGGCTTTCGCCACCCTTTTAGATTAGTTGACTGTGCCTCTGTATAGTAGGTCACAGAAGATAGCCCTTTTAAGGTTAATTTACTGTGCCTCTGTCTAGTAGGGACACAGAAGAGATCCCAGGGGTTACCTACGATCTCCCATCCAATCGTCAAGATTTCTCTTGAAGAGGGTCATTGAGGGGCTCTGCCTAACATGGATTGGGATTTTGTTCCAGAGTGAGGGGAGCCTCTGGGATATGAATCTGTCCCTCCAGCATGTCCTATTTATTTCTGTGCTGAGGTTTAAGTCCCTGGAGCATGTGGCTCTAAGAGATTTGGATTTCCTGAGGTGGAGCATGTCCATTAATTCTGGTTTGGACATGGCTTTATACGTCAGGCACAGATTGCTTCTGAGTAGGCGGTAAGCAACTGAGTAGAGCTGGAGTTTCTTTAGCCTAACTGCGTAGGGCATCTGTTTGAGTCCCTTGATCCTCTTGGTGAGGTACTTTTGGGGTCTTTCCAGTTGCTGCAGGTGTCGGGAAAGGTACATCCCAAATGGGGCATTGTATTCAATTATGGACCTGATGAGTGATGAGTAGAGGGGCACAATGACCTCTCTTGATCTAGATGTGAACCCTTTCGTGATAAGGTGGGCTACATAGAAGGTCTTTCTAACCACTTTGGCAACGTGATTGTCAAAGGAGAGATTGCTATCTACTTGGGTCCCCAAATCCCTAATTACTTCTTCTGTACTTAATGGATTACCACCTATGTGGTAATTTGTGGGCACTTTGTTTTTCCCAAAGGGGATGACTATGCACTTTTTGGCATTTAGCTTTAGGCCATGACTCTGGCACCAGTTATCCGTCTCTGTGAGAACCTTTTGGAGGATGCTTGTGTCAGTCGGCGAGTCGATTATGGCACCCAGTTTGCAGTCATCTGTGAACTTGGTCAGCCATAGTCCTCCCGTGTTAGCCCGTACCTCAGAGAAATATATACCAAACAAGAGAGGTCCCAGGACTGAGCCTTGTGGGACGCCACTTGTAACTGGTTTAGAGTCTGACATGGCACCTGCAATTCTGACCATGTGGGTTCTATCCCTGCACCAGTTTGCAACCCATCTTGTGACATAGGGGTTGATATTTAAGCTGGTGAGCTTATTTATGATGCCCGAGTGGGGTATTGTGTTGAAGGCTTTTGCGAGGTCCAGGTAGGCTGTGTGAACTACCTTCCCGTCATCTATAGCCTTGGTGACTGTTTCAAAGAAGTCAACCAGGTTCAAGAGGCAAGATATGCCCTTAACAAAGCCGAATTGGGTAGGATCCAGTGTTTGGAGGTTTCCAATGTTTTTGTTTATGAGTTCCATGATGATACGCTCCATAGCTTTGCAGACCAGGCTAGTCAGGCTTATAGGGCGATAGTTTCCGGGGTCCGTTGTGACACCACCTTTGTGGAGTGGGACCACTGTTGCTGTACACCATTCCTTGGGTAGATATCCTGTAGTAAGGTTGAGATTGAACAGTGACTTTATGTGAGGGTTCAGTTCTTCTTGGAGCTCATGTAAGACGTAGCCCGGGACACCGTCCGGTCCCATTGATGCTGTGTTTTTTGCTTTGGAGAGGGCAGCTCTCACCTGTGCATCTGTGATGTCAGGGAGGCTACACTATGTTGGGATAGACATTTTCTCTTTTGGAGGGAAGGGGGGGAGAGGTTTGCACTGAACCTGTCTGCCAGGATGTTGGCAATGTCTGTGGGTTCAGTGTATTTTTTGTCATTTTGCACTAACTCAGAGCATATCTGGGAGTTGCCATCCAGGTTCCTGACATAACTAAAGAAGGCCTTGTGATTATCTTTAGCATCTTGTGCAATTTTTCTTTTGAAGCTGGCCTTAGATTATTTTATGAGGGATCGTAGTTTCTTGCTAGTACTGATCAGAGATGCCTTCCCTTTTTGGGATTTTGCTCTATCATGTAGTTGCTTCCTCCTTCTGTTGTATAGCTTATTTATGGCTGGGGTCCACCAGACAGGTCTCCTGCCTTTGGAGGAGTGAGTCTTGGTTTTATTTGGGATAGCACGATCCATGCATTCCTGTAGGTGTCCATAGAATGGGTTTGTAAAGGATTCTGCGGTTTGGGCCACATTTTCCACTGGCCGGGGGGCTTTGAAGGATTCCACTTCGGTTCTGAGAAGTGTGAAGTTTGCTTTTGAGAAGTTCTTCACCGTGGTTTCCTTAGCTGGGTGTGGTGACGGGATATGGATGTCCAGTGAGATTAATTTATGGCCAGATCTTACCAATGAGGGGCATACCTCTGGTATGGAACATAGAGTCCCCATGTTGGTGATGATCAGGTCCAATATGTTTTCTCCTCTTGTGGGAGTGGTGACTAGTTGTTCCATAGCATTTGAGTTTATAAATTCTAGGAACCATTGGGCGAGGGTGTTGGGGCTTGAGTAGTGCTCTCAATCTGTGTTTGGGTAGTTGAAGTCACCCAATATGATGGTGTTTGGAGAGACCTTCATATTCTCCAGTGTTCTCAGGAAAGCCGAGTGGGGTTCCTGAGTTTGGGAGGGTGGTCTGTAGCAGGCTACAAACTGAAAGGCAGTTTTGCCCACTGTTAGTTGTACATGGATGGTCTCTGATGCTTCGTGCAGTGCCACTAACCTGGAGGTGTGGGTATCTTTGATGAATATGGATACTCCCCCTCCTTTTGTGGTTCGGTCTGAGTTTTGGGGCTGAAAAGCATGGTATGAGGTATAACCTGGTAGTGCTGGGGTGCTCTCGGGAGCCTTGAACCAGGTTTCTGTTACTGCACAGATATCGATATTCTCCATACTGAGGAGAGCCTCGAGTGCATGCATCTTGAGGTTTAGACTTCTGGCATTGAGCAGCATTACCCTTAGTTTCTTTTTCCTTGTGTTGTCTATGAAGGTGGGTTTTTCCTTTGAGCCTTGCCTAAAAAAGGCACTATGGGGGTGGCAAGAGCCTTAGCCAGTATTCGAAAGCCCAGGGGTGACAGGTGCAAGCCGTCCCTAGTGAAGAAACTTGGCTTGTCAAGCATGTCATCCCAGGCTGACAGACACTGGATCCCTTTTGAATGACACCAATACTTTAGCCAGTTGCTAAAATTGATAATTTTGTCTTTATATGAGGCATCATTCTTGGTGAGGGTAAGATGCTACTCAAGGTCAGGGTCATACCGGCCTGGGCTACATGACTCTTTTCATGTTGTCCATTGTGGTATGACTCAGGTCATTCACTCCAGCATGGACAATGACAGAGTCATATTTGACTTGCTTTGGAGTGACCTGAGTGCTTGTGTTATGTGGCGGATCCTGGCACCCGACAGGCAGCTTACAGTAACTTTCTCCTTGTTCAGTCTGGTGAGTGGGATGTCAGTGTGTCTGACAATAGAGTCACCTATTACAAGTGTATTAGGTGTGTTGTTTAGCCGTAAGGGCTATGACTGTGTGGCACACTGACTTTGTAAACTATGTGATACGTGAGTATTGTTGTGGGGTAGTGGTTGCTTGGAAGTCTGCTTTGGAGGTCTCTGCTGCTTGGGCAGATTTTTATTTAGAGCCTCCGAGTGTGTTTTTTGTGTGTTTATGTGACCACCTTGCAACTGGGGGGGGGGGCATAACATCCATCCCCCCTCACCAGAGTTGAGGAGCTGCTCATGAGCCTGGTGGCACCTGCCCATCCACAAGAGCTACAGACATATACAGTCATGGAGGTGGGTGCTACCCACACACCAGACATGGAGCATGCACGCAAGGTTCCAGGGCATATCAATAGACCACTGTTGTGTATGCATCTTTACAGGTAGATCATGCATATGTGAGATGCGGAGTCTGTTGCTGTGTAATACTGATAATCAGTTGTGCATAATCTGTAGTACTGTGGACTTCAGCTGTTGTTTTACTGTAATATTGCACCCACCCTGTAGTAATGCCATAGCTGTGGCTACTGATATCAACTCTGTCTCATCCCAATGTAGATACCTCTGGGATACCAGCAAGACAGCGGCCGGATGCTGGTGAGTATGGTTTAAGGTTATGCTTGGCTATACACAGTGCATGTCATAGTTAAGGTGTAGGCCATGTAAACATCTAACACACCTACCCATAATGCATGCTGTACATGTTCACTGACAGAGCACACACCTCACTAATGGGATTACCAGCCTCAAACACATGCAATACACAGACCATCTCAGACAAATGTGGCTATACTCCAGTGCACATTGCCCAGGCACAGCTGATATCTGCCTAACATACACAGCTATGTCATACACAGAGCAGTTGAACATGCTACACATGAGGAAATCCCAATTCCTCTGCAAACACACACTCCAGGGTCCTAAACCTAATCAACACATTACCCAGAACATACTGGAGGGATAGGGTCCTGTCCTGGGGAATTCCCACACTCTGGAACAGACTACCCATTCATGTCAGGCATTGCTACTCATTGGCCCTCTTTTACAAAAACACTTGATAACTGGGTGGGAAATGGGGAATTCACCCTGGGTAGTATGTCTGTGCCACAGCCTGATGGGCACAGGGGAATAACATTATTGGGTGGCACATGCCTGTGAACACCTGTGGCTAGGCTTATGTAGGCCGCAGGACCAATAGACCAGTACTCACCTATGAACCTATGTGTACAACAGGCATCAGCCAGGGCTCAATACAGATACGACCTGCATAATGGTGGGACATTGACAAAGCCATGTGTTGCAATGTGTTCTGATGTACCAGCACCATGTTGGGGAAGTCCAGGAAGATGAAGTTATGATGCATGTGCTGCACAATCCACACCTCACCCCAACCCAGGGATGACATCCCCATCTGTACAATGCTGGTGCCACTGTACAACTGCATGTTTGCCCTGCATTGGCAGGAAATATGCCAGTACACATGGTGTTCCTAGTTTGGGATACTGCAATATGACACACATGTGTAGACCACAGATGTCGAGCATTTGCAATGTAGCAGGAGATGGTGAGGGTGTGTCATCCTGAAACACAACAGTGCACTGAAGGGGAGAGACAAACCCACTGAGAATGGCTGTATCTGCACACAGTCAAGGTCATGAAGTGTGGCAGACATAACCCTGACTCCATGGCACTAGTGATGGTACTGTATGACCTCCAAGGGCACATGTGCACATGTTTAGCATGCAGACATGCAGGTATGGAGAACATTTACAGGCCTGACAGACCAACTACTGGCTCATGATGATGGCCCATGCTACTATACCCCTTCCGGGTATTGTGACCGCAGTAGTACACATAGCAGTTATTTCTACACACCATCCTGATATGTGTGTGCACACATATGCACCCACAAATGGTATACATCCCAATCAGCATCTGCACAACTAACACATATGGCTTGTAATGCAATTGACTGCCTAGGTCATATGTCACATATCAGGTATGTGTAGTGTTGCCATATGCAGTAGTGCTGCACCATGGCATTTCATGGAAGAGAGTGCCATGTCAATAATGGTCTGTACACTCACCATAGGTAGAGTACATTGTGTCTGTGGTCAGTCTAACAGTATTCTATCACTCATACATACACCACTGATGATGACATCTGTGAATACACATCAGGTATTCACAAAACATGTGTCCACATATAATCCAGAAACACACAGAGGCTGTGAGCAGTAGAGGAAACATAACTGACACATAGATACACATCCTGCAAAGGTGTGTACACCTGTGAGTTATGGTGCACAGTACATGCCAGGGTGCTGAACAGATGCACAGCAATGCTGTGGACATGGGTGCAGTGTGTTCCAGGGGGGGGGGCCATCACCTACTAACAGAAGCCATGCATCAAAGCCATGTATAATGTTGGTAACAGGGATTGACTACAGTTGTACTGCATGCTGTTGAACACCACATGTCCTGCATGCTGACATGTGTGTAATTACAGGTTTGTGTGTGATACTGTACTGCACCATCACCTGCTATTATGTGTGTTATGGAGGTGCTGGAGTTGTCTGTAGGTGCCGTCTGGTGGAGTGTATGGGTTGTCATGTATGTCAACTGCATGTGTGTATGTCTGTGTGTGTTGCCATGTCTGCACACACACACACGTGTGTGTGTGTGTGTGTGTGTGTGTGTGTGTGTGTGTGTGTGTGTGTGTGTGTGTGTGTGTACTGTTTAGTGGTGATGTACAGGTCTTATAGTCTGTTCTCTGTTTTACCCTCACAGGTGGTGGTGTGAGGATGGGTCCCTCCCACAGGGAATCTGATGTCACTGATACAGACAGTGACCATGAGGAAAGGAGTGTTGAGGCACAGGCAGGGTTGCCAGGGGCTGCCGCTAGGTCACCAATTGGCATTTATATCACGTTATCGAAAGATGAAAATAGCGAACATTATTTCATCGAACCTAAAATATCTAAACCACATAATATTGAGCATTCAGAAGAGAACATTTTTTTCCCTGGGAAAAATTTGTTATTCTGAAACACATACACACAATACAAGCGCACCTAAAAGACATTAACAGACACACATACACTTATAATCCTACAACTAACCCTACACTAAACTATACATACACTACTATCTATCCACTTACCTTAACCCAAATCCTAACCCTAAGGTCCGTCACTATCGCACACTCAACTAACCCACACCCTAACCCTAACTCACTTAACCCACCCCTAAACCTAATTCACCTAAACCGTGCCCTAACCCTAACTCACCTAACCCGCACCCTAATCCTAACAACCACACAATTGCACATTTACCTCTACCCAACCCATAAATCTCCACCACAGTGCTGAAAATAGTGAAGCCACAGAACCAGCCAATCTAATTCTTTTCCTAGGGAAGAATTCAGTGTTCTGCAGCTTTGCTATTTTTAGCGTTCGATTAAAACAGGTCGATATTAGAACATTCAAGGTTTTAAAACTTCTATGTTCTGGTATAGACCCACCAATTGACATCCCACAAGTATTCACCCCATCCACGCACACAGTCACACTGCCTCTACATACCTCATCACCATTGGTCTTAGCTGAGGGACAGTCTACGGTTGGCATTGGCCAGGACAGTGTGGTATCTATGGTACGTGTGCCAGGACACAGAAGCCATCGCTGGATGTCTGGTGGGGTACCACATAGGGAGATGTTCAGGGGTGCTCATTGGAGCACTGTTGGTCATCATGCCCCTGGCAGACATGCCACATCTATATCTACCACACGTATGTTCCAGGCAGTCATGGAGGCACAGGCATGAATGGAACGGTACACTAGACAGGGTCTAAGGGCACAGAGGGCTCATCACACCTTGGTAAATGACAGCATCCATTACCTAGCAGGTGCCATTCTTAATTTCACCAAGGTCATGGATAGACGGTGGGGTGAGACATTGGATCTCATCAACAATGTCATGCCCATGTGTCAGGACAGGACAGGACTGTTGCAACGGGCACTTGGATGTATGCCAGCAACATCAGCAGCTGGAGGTCGCTGTGTATGTCCCACTAGTTACAGCCGCTCCCGTAGTGGCAGTAAAAGCCCCAGCACTGTGGGGGGGGGTGCTGTCCACAGACCGTCATAACAGACCACGTGCACGTGGCCCTGGCCAGTTCCATGAGGGACCTGGATCCAGTGGACATTTGTCAACCTCGGGGGACAGTACCCTGTCTGGCTTTGTACTTGATATTGCCTGTGGCAACCCTGCCAGGCACAGGTCCCATGTCCATAGCTGGAGTTGGGGAACTGCAAACCCTGCCAGGTACAGTCTGCAGCTGTCTCACAAATCCCCGTATAGGGCAGCCACATGGTGGAACTGTGTGCATGCAGACACACACACATAAACAACTTACCTAGGGCAACCACATTCCTGTACACACGACATCACCATTGGCCCATAACACTACTCAGCCACCTCTCACACACAGACACACACACACACATACGCTGTCAATTGCATGGCTCAGCCTAGGCCTCTGGCAAACCAACAACACACCCTGTGCATATGATGATACCTGTGCCACATTCTGTCATCTGTAACATCGATGCAGGGACAGGCTAACATGGTTCTGATGCACAGGGTGACTGTACAACAGTGTAGCAATGGAATGCTGTGTAGCATGTTGTTAGCAGTAAAGTGAAATGCTAACATCCTGGAATGTGTACTTGTGCAGCCATGATGCATTATATCTGTCAGTAACAATGTTGTATTGTTTTCACCATTATCTATTCTGATTGTGTTGTGGTTGTCCATGTGCCACATGGCTGATGAGTGTAGTGGTGTCAGCAGACATTCTACAGTGGACACCAGTAAGTGTAGTGGGTGGTACACATGACATGGCTGGGTACAACACACAGGGCCTTTGGTTTGGATGCAGTATAAATACAAGACTGTACACATGGAGGTATGTCCTGGTACAGGTAACACATCTGTTGCCCATGTAATCCCACCAAGACAGGATAGGCACAACCACACATTGGTATATATGCAGTCTGCTATTTGAATGACATTGAACATGCCAACAGCAATGTGTATGTCCCTTTCCCCACTCTACTGCGATCCTCACCCCAGTAACATGGGTGTGCCAATGCCAGTGGCATAGAACTACCTTTAGGAGGGTGTGAGGTGCTCTACTACTGCAAATAGTGTAAACAACAACTAACCAACCTGATAGCATACACTGAAAGGTCTTGCAGGCAGCTATATGGGGGGATAGATGCAGCAGTAACTGCAATGATGGTGGATGTGTACACAACAGCCACACCCAGTGAGATATAGCAACCCCAGTATTACTGCACAACTCTACAGTGTGGAGAAGGCATTAACACATCTATGACCTGTGAAGGACTGTATGTCCACAGGATGACACCTGTGGAATGTTGGCATTTGCCAAGCAGTCCTGGGGGAAACATATTCTGTGAACGGAGGTAGATCCCTTAACATCTACACAGATTCCTACATGTGGGATGGTGTACAAAAGCCTGCTATGACCTACATAGGCTGTGTGCACCTCCTAACCCTCATCTACACCTGTCATGATTGCGTCAAGGAGGTATACCAGGTTTAGGTTGAATTCTCTGCCTTTGACAAATCCAACATTGGTGGGGTCCAGGATTTTAAGATTACCAGTGACATTGGCCATGGGTTCATTGTTGATATGTTCCATGTCCCTGCAGACCAGGCTTATCAGGCTACTAGGTGGTAGTTCCCAGCTGACATGGTGGATTTGTGGTTGTCCATGCCAACATTGGTAAATCCATTGTCAGGTGTAGGCCTGTTGGATTGTATGAGGGATCCCAGCTACTTACTGCACCTGCCCAGGAGGTTCCTCCAAGCATGACATTTCACTTGACTGTACTGCATGATATGTTAGTAATGCCAGCCTGACATCCTACAAGTGGGATGGAGTACTGTTAACATGTACTGCCCTTGTCATGTAGGGTCCTGGTTATGAGATCTGCTAAGGTTGGTAGTGTATTGCAGGCCAGACGTGTTTGGCTGTGGGGGGGATACCTATCCATGCCAGACATATGTTGTTTGGGTCTCTCATACCCATTAATGGTGCATGTGGACATATTTGTATTGGTTGTCTTCCCATTTTCATCTACAGATGTATGTCCATATATACCTATATAGATATATATGGGTTTACCTTTGAAAGGGAGACAATCATTTCTCCGAATGGCCCTTTCTGCAAATCGAAAGGATGAATCCGTCATTTTGAATTGCACCAAAGTTCAAACTCAGCAAATCGAAAAGCAGATTCGGTGATTTTCGAACTAGAAGTTGGAATACATATCATAATGCAGGGAGGCAAGCCCCCCTGCACCCCCCCACACCCTCCCACTTTAATATTCTAACTCCAAGAACGCACTACGGTGGGGAATGGGACATTCTTCCGGTCCGCACTATAGTGATATTCGCACACAAAATACCGAATCTGCAGTGAGCGAATGCATAGTGACAATCGCTCATTGCACATTCAATGCATTTATTCCAAGATTGTGCAATGTTGAAAACGTACTTTCGACCTTCACTTTGTGCATGGTGTGCAGGGTCCTGGTTTCGAGGAGCTGTTCATTTTGTTGCTGGGCAGAACACGGGCCATTGGATACAGAGTGATTAAGGCACTTTAAAGCAGTTGTAAGCGGGTTTGCGAGGAGCTAAGCACTGCCAACTACTGGTTACAGTTTCTTACAGTCAGTTAGCTTCTATATTGCTTAACCTGTGTAGGCAGTGCTTACCACTGCGATGAACCGCTTACAACTGCTAAACATTGCCTTAAACTGTCTATATCTAATGGGCTGTGTTCTGCCCAGCAAAAAAACAAACTGCTCCTGCAAGGGTTGAACCAAGGACCCTATAAACTACACACAAATTGAATTACCACTAAGCCATGGAAGATATGCATAATCCTGATGTTTTCACAAACATATCATCCAGTCCAGTAATGCAACAGTACAGAGAATGTATACCCTCATCTGTAAATAGCAATGGCAGAGTAACAAACACACATATGTCCACATGCAATGTTAATAGTGTTGGGAGGCCCCACACACTATACATCTTTTACAAATAGGCTCCCCCCACAGCCATACATGTCTGCCCTGCGATACATTACCAAGTGTTGCAGAACCCATAACCAGGACCTGACACGACATGGGCACGAGATGTTAACAGTACTACATGCCACCTGTATGATGTCAGGCTGGTATTGGTGACATATAATGCAGTACAGTCTGCCTCCCATAGGATATGTAAACTGTGGAAGCCATCAACACCCCCAGGATACAGATACACAGATATGCAGATACATACATATATATATGGACATATATGAGTATATATATATATATATATATATATATATATATATATATATATATATATATATATATACATACACATATATATAGAAAAATATATATACATATATATGTATATACATGTGACTACACATACACATGCAGTTATATGTACAGTACGATATATATGTAGAAGGTGCACACAATATGGAACAGCCACTATGCCTACAGTGAACACCTAAACAACTGGACACTGTATGGGCCACCCATACATATGACATTCATTGCCTGCAACATATACCCACAGAGAGGTCATAGGGAAAACACCACACACAGGTCTGCAGAAATGTACTAACTTTCATAGTGTACAATTAAAGTTCTGTATGCCATGTCATATAGCTGTTCAGACACTGACATCCATATACACAGAGGAATGCAACTGTGTAACAGTTATACTACTACAGTAGTCTGGAAAGGTTCACAACTGTTGCTGTCCAGGCCAAGCCCTTCAATTTGTACAATAGTGAGGACAGACTGTGCCACAGAATACCAAACAATCAACAGTATGTAATGCAGGTGTATAGTTTAGCAGCCTCTATCTACACTCTGTACAACATAAGTAGGTGGTAAAGATGTCATGTGATCAAATGGGTTGTAACTGTTACACAGTAAGGCATAACTGACATCATCACATGTACACTGACAAACAGAACAGTCTGTATGGCAGGAGGCGGTAGGCTTGCATTAACCCAGGATATGTAAGTAATGTAAATATAGGTGAAGTATACAGTACTGCACATCCAAATACCTTAAGGCAGCTCACCCCTGATACCCCACATATTTTAAAAGCCTAAGTCATTTATGGTGCTTCCCCCCTGACTCATTAATACAGGGCCGTATACCACTGTTACATACACTGGCCTCTGGAGTGCATAAGAGCACACACGTATTGTGTCGGTGACGCCCACACATATATGGCCCCAGCCCCACCATATGTGTGGGGGATACAGCAGACGTGGACTGCTGGCAGCAATGGCAGTGTGATGTAATCACTGCCCACTATGGAACAACTGCCTACAGCATGTCATATGTGCAAAGCCTGATATGTAGGTGGTGAACAGAGGCTGGGACACAGGAACACATGTGGAGAACTGTTGCCATACACTAAGCAGGTTGCTGGTGTTACAGGATAGTCTGCAACATACTCTTAGTCAGGGTATTGTGGTCAGAAACAGAAATGGATGTAGTCATGTACTGATAGCACTCAACACACATACACTGCCAGTGACATATCTGACACAGGACCTGTGTGGTGGATAGACAACACCTCTAGCCACCAAGAGGATAGGCCCAGAGTTGAGAGCTATGCAGACAGACTGCATTCCAAGGTATAGTTGTTTGTACACACACACACACACACACACACACACACACACACACACACACACACACACACACACACACACACACACACACCGTGTAACACCAGTGCTATACAAAGCATAACACATATCTATTCACACTCTGTCTGTAGTACCAGAACCTCCTATGGATATGTAGCTGCCTTGAATGTGCAGGCTCTCCTGTAAGAGGTAATGCTACCTGCTGTCTGTAACACTGATGCCCCACACAGGTAAGATGTCCATCACACAGGAAATGTAAAGGGACCATGCCCACATGATGTATGGATTTATAGAGTGGTTGCCATGTCAGTGGTAATTGGGAGTACTACATATGTGTAATCATATATATATGGCTATCTGGATAAGTATATGTGCACCATATGTCCTGGACATGGAGTGTAGCCCTACCCCAGCCCCTATAGTCCCAGAGTCATAGTGCAAGGGGATGTCAGGTGTGTATAGCAGGAATATTAGTACACTATTGCTACTGTCATTGGGATTGTCTTTACAAACATGGTGTGTGTGGAAGGTCACATCTGCTCCTAACATGTGTGCCATTGGCCACTGACAGCCATCCTAAGGAAATCATTGTAATGTACCGCTGCTAGCATGTAATGGCCCTGTCAACTGCAGCAGAGATATCGGCCAATATATGTGGAAATTCTGACGCACCCTGCACAGTCCAGAGGTATACACATAAGCCCTTAGTGAACATGTGTAACATGCCTGCCAATATGGATGTAGACAGACATGTAGATGGGTACATCACATAACGACTGGTATACATTTGCCACCAGGGGTTAGGCATTCACATACTCCTGTCTGGCCTGACACATAATGACTGCTGGTACAGGAGTCCCATGGCCACATACTACCCACTAGATGTTGACATACATCTGTACATCACCCCACTGCTCTGTCTGACATACATGACTTTTAACGGAGGCACAGCAGCAGTACATCTGGCAAGCATCTGCACATGACATCTCACTGGGTAAGTACACTAAGCTGCTAGGCATGTAACAATGCACTGTGCAGGCTACAGGCGGACTGGCTTAACACTGGCCTACATCCCCTATGGGGGAATGCACATGTACCTGCATATATAGCAGGCTCCACAGGCATGTCACAGCACAGGGTAAGATACACCTGTGTGAAAGTGCATAATCACAATCAATGTGAACACAGCCACAGCCTCACATATTACACTAGCATAATATTCCAGTATATGGACTATCTGTTCTACACCATCCTCATATGTGCCACTCACAGAATGACCCAACATATACTAGGCGCTACACAGTTTGGTCTGATGGCTGTCTGTGGTATGGGACATGTGTGTGTATGGCCGTATGAACATGCATGCCAATACGGTACCATGCAGAGGGGCAGCATGTAACATCAGATAGGGGGGAGCTAGAACAATGACATCTACCACAGTCTGTACACAGGCTAAAGTACATATTAACAATACACACACTGCCCACATTCACCATAAGTACACAGACCTCAGTACTGTACAATCATCCACAGAATGTCCAGGTTATGTCATGAAATATAACCCCTACTGTACATAATATGTGTAGCAGTTTGATATATCACTGGCTTGTTATCAGATATGATGACGCTAATTATGGTGTATGGCACATATGCACCACTTCATGCATGACATATGTTCAAAGGTTGACAGAGGTGTGGCTCGAGGCACATCCACAAGGCCAATATTGAAATCTTGCTGTGATACCCTCATACATTTACTGTTGTAACAGGGTTTGTTGCAACATATGTCCTATGAGGGATATGAAGTCAGTAATTGTCACAGCCTTCACCATCTACAGACTGCTATCCTCACACGACCTTCTGCAGTTCACAGATAGATTCTCTGTGGCTAACACATGAAACCAAAGGCACAACACTGCCCAGTCTGCAGATGACCCTGCAAATGGGGATTCCTCATAAACATGGAACTGACATGGCAGGTATTGCAACATGTACGACAGCCATATTCAGACAAACACTGTTAAACCAACATTACTCCAAATGCAGTATAGCAGCACTTACAGTCTGTACTTAGGTCAGGCACACCCCCCCTCCTGTTTGTTGCTGTCTTTCCACAGTGTATGTTGTTAGAGGTAAATCCCCAGTCCATCTGAGATGCTGTTTGCCAAACAACACATCTAGTTCCTGCTCACAGTGAATGAAAAGGGCCAACACCACCATGATGTTCCTAGGTATTGGAGTGTGTTTCCATGCAGTTGGCTATGGGAATGTTACCACAGCTGTTGCACATGCAGTCAGCTAGGAGAGGGCTGCAATTCATGCAAAGGCCATCAGCTGATCATGAGCATCACTTAAAATACAAATGCTGCTGCCTAAGCATAGCAGATGTGGGTATCCACATCCACAAGAGAGGGGGTGGGAGAGGCAGACAGAGGCAAATACCTGTCAGGGAGGGGTGGGAGAGTAAAACTGTAGTATATTTGTGTCACACACCTACCAGCACAGGGTATCAAACACCTGACAACTATGTAGTGCTGTCACAGTTAGATGCAGTTATTGGATGCACCACATGGGTTACCTGTTGTGGAGCACTCAGAACATATATGTGATGGTGAGTGACATCTGCAACAGGGATACGGTACATATAAGGTAGGTGGTGTACACATGCCTGTCTGCATGAACAGGTGCCAGCGTCAACACAGCCACAGTCTCACAGGGATGCACACACATTGACACACTTGGCAGGGCCAGGAGTATAACTCATCAGTAGTGGGATTGCCACAACACATCACTGTGCAGGTATCACATGCACCACACAGGTCATACGGAGGTTGTAAGGGCAAAGATTATGAGGAGGTGTCAGACATTGGACAGCATGCTTCAGTATGCCCATGGGGGCTGTAGTGAGTGTGGATGTGGCCACATGCACCATACAACACATACACAAACACACTGGGTGCCAGTACTGACATGCATGGGTGCATGTTTGCATGGGTGTGTGGTGGTCAACTGTGCCAGCAGGCTATACAAGGGTAGGTGATGGGTATACCTTGGCATCAGGCCACATGAAAATAGTCTGCATTGTGGCTCAGGGCTGTAGTTTCTGCATTTGCCCACACAGGTGGGTTTTGTATCCCCCATCCAATCACCTGGGTGACTATTGTGTGTGGCCAATGCTGTGCATCACCTGCCATGTATGTGTTCCTTAGTCCATGTCATGGATTGTGTCTAGGATGTGCACACCTCCCACATGCATGTACAGTGACATTTGGAACTGTACCTGGGGTGTCTGGCCTATGTTGTAAACACGGATTATCATCAGATGTGCCAGTCTTGCCCACCTGTGGCAGGAACTGGTAATGGGCAGCAGGTATACCCTGCACCTACATTGATAGCATGCTAACAGCATTCCCTGGTGTCAGTGGCATTTGTCCATACAGGGCATGTTATGTCCATTGTGGGTCACATGTGAAGGCACCACAGGTGGTGCAGGTGTCGATTGGGGAACATGGGGGAGGTGCACTGTCTGCATGTAGGGGCATATTGGACAGATGGGCAAGGCGACATGCCCTCTGTAGCCCACTGCTATCACTCCATAGTCACTATCGGTGGCCAATATGCAGTGTACTACCAACATATTGGCTGTTGCCTAGGCATGTGTGTGTATGACACATGGGTAGAGAGTATGATCTGGGTAATACTGGGGTTGCTAACTATCATTGCCTGGCCTTGATGTCACATGAATGGGTATGGCTTTGCACCCCAGCCTCTCAGCTATTTTACATCTGTTATCCCAGCATGGTTGACATTGTGATATATAGTAGGGCCACCTTATAAGAATTATGCAAAACCTGCTTCACATTGGCCACGGGTGTTACACACTCCCACCCACCTCTACACAGGATATGAGTTACAAACACACACACAACTGTCATGTCTCAGAGTAGAACCCCTACCTAACTAGTTTATTACACTACAGCACTACGCAGTTATAGTATGCGCCACGAACATTACTGGAGTACTTTTTTCCCAAAGGTGCATTTCACACTGGATGACATCAGCAGGATTACCAAAGTAGGGCATTTCAAATGTACTGCAAATGAGTAGCCTAAAATGCATTGCACCCTACACAGACAGTGAGACACACACAAAACATCCACAACCGACATGTGTGGGTATAGACCCCCTGACCAGGGTCTATATCACACTACAGCGTGGAGCTGTTATAGGATGCACCATGAGGATTACTAAAGAACTCCTTTCCCAAAGGTGTATTTCACAATGGATGACATCAGCAGGATTACCAAAGTAGGGCATTTCAAATGTACTGCATGTGACTAGCCTATACTGCATTGCTCCATACACAGACATTGGAACATACACAAAATATTCAGATCTGCCACACTCCAGCAGTACGCAGTTACCGGATGTGCTTCAGGGATTATTGAGCTACAATTTTCCCAGAGGTGTATTTCTAGGCTGGTGACATCAGCAGCCTTGGCAAAGTTGAGTATATGAATTGTAAGGAGTGTGAGTACCCTAAAAAGCATTGCTCTCGATACAGTTAGACACACACACACACAATTGCCATATTTTGGGTTAGAACACCCACCTAACTACTTTATGACACTACAGCAGTATGCAGTTACAGGACGTGCTACAGAGATTATTGAGCTACAATTTTCCCAGAGGTGTATTTCTAGGCTGGTGACATCAGCAGCCTTGGCAATGTTGAGTATATGAATTGTAAGGAGTGTGAGTACTGTAAAAAGCATTGCTTTCTACACAGTCAGACACACACAATTGTCATCTCTGGAGTTAGAACACCTACCTAATTACTTTATCACATTACAGTAGTATGCAGTTACAGGATGCGCTACAGAGATTACTGGGCTATAATCTTCCCAGAGGTGTATCTCTAGGCTGGTAACATCAGCAGCCTTGGCAAAGTTGAGTATATGAATTGTAAGGAGTGTGAGTACCCTAAAAAGCATTGCTCTCTACACAATCATAGACAGAGAGACACACACACACACACACACACACACACACACACACACACACACACACACACACACACACACACACACACACACAATTGCCATGTCTGGGGTTAAAGCACCTACCTAAATACTTTATCGCACTACAGTATTACGCAGTTATAGCACGCACCACGGAGATTTCTGGGATATTTTTGCCCCAAAGGTGTTTTTGATGATATCAGCAGACATACCAAAGTAGAGCAATGGAGGTTGTAATGCCTGTGAATGGCCTCAAAAACATTGCTCCCTACTCTGACAAAGGAACACACACAGTGGTGCATACTGTCAAGTGTCCGCACTAACAACTGCAACTGCCAGATATGTCTGGTCCACTGGTGTTTGCAGTCATGGCCTTCATGTGTTTAAGTGTGTGAGCATGCCCAATATGACCTTTCAGTATGTTGTTAACTGACATTGCGTTCATTTCTCTGAGTGTGTGAGCATGCCCAGTATGGCCATCTAGATTGGATGTGTGGATCATGTCCAGGTAGTTTGTGCTGCAGTGCTGACCTTTGTGTTGTACATTAACAGGTAGCATGCTGTCTCTGCAGGGTATCCATTAATCATTTGGCTTTGACTGTTACTACATTTCTGAATAGTGGGGGGGGGGTGCACCTGACTATTTCATTACTATGTTGGATGTGCGGGGCACATGTGACACTTGTACACATTTGCTGTGACTGTACTGGTATGTCAGGTACACCATTTCATTCTGTATTGCTAGCTATCATGCTGACTAGAGGCATACCAGTGTACTACAGATTGTGCCTTTGGTTGCCCTACATATTATTGTCTGACTTCCTATCCTTCAGAGCTAACATCCCACTGCCTGCCCTGCTGTGGTCTGTCTGTGTAGGCCTGGGGTGGAGGTTAACCATAGCCATCATTCTGGTGCCATGGCACAGGCTCTGTTTGGGTTTGTCTACACCTGTCCTGGTGGCTGAGACTGTTGTTAGGTATGTGAACTTTCCTGACTGGCATGTGTGGGCCTTATGGACACACATGTCACTCAGCCGATTTGCTGCAGTGGGTTTTGTCACCCTGTGTAGTACTGGCTACTGTGGTGACTCCAGTATGTGTTACAGATGTCATGTTGCCACTATGGGTGTCTACTGTTTGCTGCCATAACATTTGGCCACCCAATTCCCTTGCATGCTCACATCCATAACATAGCTATAGGTAACAACTCATTCTACTCCATTTGGCAATTGGTAGGTTGATTGACTTACCCTGAGGGTGTGCCAGACTTGCACATGGTGCTGGAGGGCTGCCTATGTTGGATGCACATAGTACACTCCCTATTCATGGTTGAGCACAGGTAGTGTCATGTTTGGCATCCCTTTTACTGTATGTGTGAGTCAGAGAGAGGTGTCATTCCCTGGGTCCCTACTGTGTCAGTGCATGTGTTATGCGGTGCCTCTT
The DNA here is from genome assembly GCF_019279795.1 of Protopterus annectens. Lineage (NCBI taxonomy): Eukaryota > Metazoa > Chordata > Ceratodontiformes > Protopteridae > Protopterus > Protopterus annectens. Next base: position 966,790,726 of record NC_056730.1, on the reverse strand, counting down.
TGCCAAGGCCAGGGCATACTGGGCATGCCTCCTTCTGACTACTGGGGCAGGCACATGTTGTTCCTCATCTGAATCACTCTGTGCATGTGCAAGCCTTGGCATTGGTGTGGAGCTATGTGGTCCAGCCCCCATGCTGTTCCTGCTGCAGCTGTTTCCACAGGATCATATTGTGTAGCATAGCACATACCATAACAATTTGGGTACATGTAGCTGGTGAACACTGCAAGGCTCCACCGGATGTGTCCAGAGACTGGAACCATGACCTGAGCATCCCAAACACATGCTCTATTATATGTCTGGCCTGTGCGTGTGCCTCATTATGGCATTGTTGTTCAGGTGTGTGTGCATTTCTGATGGTGTCATCAGCCATGGCTCCAGTGTGTACCCAGAAACCCCCACTAGGTGACCATTGGGGATGCCCACATTGGCAAATCTCTGGTACAGATGCATCAGATGCCATATTTGTGAATCGTCATAGCTTCCAGGGCAGCCAGCACACACATTCATTATAATGCCCTGGGCATCACATACGACCTGGCAGTTGATGGAGGGGATGCCCCTGCGGTTGATGTAGGCCCTACCCTGTTCACTGGATGGTGCTTTGATCCATATGTGCGTGCAGTCTGTAGCACTCACTACCCCAGGGTATAGTACTATTTGGTGGAAGAGACGCATATTGCTGGTCAACACCTCATGTGTGTTGAGGAAATATACGTGCTCACTGGCATGTGCTGACATGGCATCCAGGAACTGGTGGAATATTCTGGATGCTGATGCCTGTGAGATCCCCGGGAGGTACCTGTGGCTAGTATACCTAGGCCTACACATACCTTGGTATCCACTGGGATGCTTCCACTCGGTCAGTTCGGTGTGTCAGTTGTGACCAGCATAGCTCAACAATTTGCTGTAGGAGGTCTTTGTCCACCCTTTAGTGCTCCACTATCTCCAGCTCATGTAGCCCCTGGGTCTGTACACTCTTCTCTGTCTCCTCACTGTGGGTTGTTCGGCAGCATTCACATTCTCACCACCCTCAGCCTCTTGCACATGTTGTTCTGTGTTGCCTGCTGCAGCCCTTCTCATTTTGTAGGTTTGTTTGTTAAAATTTCCCCGCTTGTATACACCGGTGGTGTAGAGTGTGGGAAAAAACAGGGGGGAAGGTGTTTGCTTAGTTTATAGTTGTGTTCTGGGCTGGGCTGGTCTGCTGCCTGTGTAATTGGCTGATTCTGATGCATTTCACCTGCCAGCTAAGCTAGTTCTCCTTGATTACCTTCCTACTGCTGTTTTCCCTTCCCATTGCCTTCCTGTTTAAGCCCGGGGGCACGCCACGCTAACAGAGGGCTGAAATGTGCACAGAGCTGCTATTTCCTGGTTTACTTTATTTTTTTTTCTTTAAAAACTTCCTCCAACCCGCGTACCATACACCATAGAGCTAAGATTTTATATAAGCATTTCGGAGTCTGACCTAAGTTCGTCGGAATGGTGTCGTCTGGTCTCCTGACTTCGGATGACTAGGAAATGCAAGGACAAGGACCGCAACAGGCCTAGGGTTAAAGCTGCTGACAACGCGCCAGTGAAATTGGTCATCGGCCCTGGGGTAGTTAGTGAGGCACTTTCGTAGCCCCTACAGTCCTCAGATTTTCAGCCGCAGGCCTCTGCCAAGATCTTTATGGAGTTCTCCATGCCGCAGGCTGCTATTTTGTATTCTGACCCTCCGCCTGTCGCCACCTCAGATGGGTCTGGAGCTGCTATGCAGGCACCAGCTTCTGACACCTCTTCTCTTCGACATGAGACCAGAGCCAGACCGACTACCTTAGCTCAGACGTCTGCAGTTGCTAGGCCTCCCGAGCCCCTCCGGATTACTAGCAAACCTTTCAGCTGCAAATCTACCCACAAGCAGGTGTCGGCCTCCCTTCCTGTGCCACAGTCCCAGTTGGTAAATATGGCTGGTGATCTTCTTTCCCTTATTAAGGGCTCTCATCCCCCCCCCCCTTCCAAGAGGTCTAGGGAATTGTCTCCTGATGTTTTGTCTGGATCAGATTCTGAGGTTTCCAGTATTTCTGCTGGTGAGGAAGGAAATTCTCAGCTTTTTTTTGGTTGTGAGGAGTCTGATGCTGAGGACTCTATCCCTTCTGCCTCCCCTCCAGAAGATTTTTCCTTTGGGGATACTTGGAATACTCTTAGAGAGCACTTTAAATGGGAAAGTGAGGATTTTCCTCAGTCTAAGAAGAGGATATACCTCCTGTTTTGGAAGTTGTGGATGATGTTTTCATGGAAAATTCTTTAACTCCTAATTCTGTTCCTCCTGCTCCCAGAAAACCTGATAGGTATTACAGGGTTCCTGATTCTTAGCAATTTCATTTTAAAAATCCTACTGCTGATCCTGATATTATTTCTCAAGGTCCCAAGGGTGTTAAGGCTACTATTGATAAAAACCCTGTACCTTCTGATAAGGGGTCTAAGGCCTTGGACAGGTGAGGAACAAAGGTCTATACCACTGTAACTCTTGCTATTAGATCTGTGAATTGTCTTTTTCACATGCTTAAGTATCAGCAGCATACTTTTGAGGCTATTAAGGCTAAGCTTGAGGATATTCCTTCAATGTCAGAGAACAAAGACTTACAAGATTTACTACATTATGTCACTCTGGTTAATAAGCATTCACTTCATTGTGGTTTTGACACCTTGGAGGCTTCATGCAGAGCAGCAGCCACTGGTTCCGTTATTAGAAGGCATGCTTGGCTTAGGGAGCAGCCTCTTTCTGAACCTGTAAAATCTAAATTGCTGGATGTTCCTTTGCACAAAGACAACCTTTTTGGTAACAAGGCTGAGGAGGTACTAAAAAAGTTCGAGGATAAGGCGAAATCTATGCAAGCTGTAAAAGATTTCCTTCAGGTTCAGCCTGCTCGGTTTAGTAGGCATTATCCTTCCAAGAATTGGTCTTTCCCTGATCCTGGCAAGCAGGGTTGCTCTAGGCCTAGGGGTTTCAGATATTCCAGAGGGCAGGCTTCTGCCCCTCAAAGGGCTAAACAATGGCATCCTTCTTCTGTTAAATCTGGAAGTTCTAAGCCAGCTTCCCAAAGCAAGCATTCTCAATGACTCCAGCCTTCTTGTGCCTACCTCTGCAGGCCCAGGGTTTCCTTTGGGGGAAGGTTAGCCAGGTTCACAGAGGTATAGTCTACCATCACAGATGACAAATGGGTGCCCAACATAGTAAACCAAGGTTACCAGTTTTATTTTCACACTTTCCCTATTCTACAAGGGTACCCAGACATACCCAAGAACTCCCAGGGCAGAGGTAGAGAATCAAATTTCTTCTCTTCTGACTATGGGTCCTATAGAGCCAGTTCCTGCAAATCAGACAGGCATATGTTTTTATTCAAGACTTTTTCTGGTACCCAAAAAAAGGGGGCACCTGGCACCCTATTCTGGATCTGTCTATTCTAAACACTTTTCTGGTGATTCCTAAATTCAAGATGCTCACTCTTCAACAGTTACTGCCAATGCTGGACAAGGATTCATGGCTAGTAACTTTGGATCTCAAGGAGGCTTATCTGCACATCCCAATAAGGGAAAGTTGCAGGCAGTTTCTTCATTTCAGGGCTGGGGAGCAACACTTCCAATTCTCTGCACTGCCATTTGGCTTATCTACTGCTCCCAGAGTTTTCACAAAGTGCCTAGCACCAGCCATTGCTTTTTGCAGGCAGAGAAACATTCAAATTTATCCTTACCTGGATGACTGTCTCATTCAAGCAAACTCCCCAGAACAGTTAAAAATGGATTTGGGCTTCGTTTAGAACATTCTCACTTCCTGTGGTTACACTCTCAATGAAAAGAAGTCAAAGTTGATTCCTACAAGGGAGATTGTTTTCCCGGAAGTGAGTCTGAATACAGCCACCCAGATCGTATTCCTCCCTCAAGACAAACAACAAGATCTTTCGGCTTATTTCAAAACCTTGGCAAGCATGACTCAGCTCTCTGCAAGGCAATTCCTGCAAGCACTGGGGTTCATGGCTTCATGTATCCTGATGATCCCATATGCAAGGCAGCATATGAGAAAACTTCAGTGCTACCTCAAGAACCTTTGGTGTCAAAACACACAGGACTTAGACTTGATTCTTCCCCTTATTCCCTGTCTACAAATGGAGTTTCTCTGGTGGGCGACAGCCTGTTCTCAGAACAAGGGTCTGCTTTTACACCCACCACCTGCCAGCCAGACTCTCACCACAGACGCCTCAGATTATGCATGGGGGGGGGGGCACATCTGGAAGGCAGGGGCATACAGGGGACTTGGAGCACTCAACAGATACATCTGCACATAAACTTAAAAGAATTGATGGCAGTGCAGCAGGCCTTGCTGGCTTTCAAGAGCCTACTCTACCCTGGGACTCTTCTGATCAGGACAGACAATACCACAGTCATGTGGTACATCAACAAGCGGGTGGGGGGGGGACTCACTCTTACCCTTTGCGCAGACACAGCATGAGACTATGGGCCTTAGCAGCTTCCATGGGCATACATCTCATAGCCCAGTATCTTCCAGGGAGGCTAAACTCCTTGGCAGATCAATTGAGCAGACATGTTCTGGATCCTTATGAGTGGCAACTGAACAAGATAATTGTCCATCACATCACTCAGCATTGGGACACTCCTCAGGTGGATCTTTTCTCCTCTCACACCAATCATCTCCTTCCAACCTTCTGCACCAGGGAATTTCACAACAAAGCTTGGAGAGTGGACGCTTTGCCCTTCCCATGGACACGACACTCAATTTATGCCTTCCCTCCTCTGCCTCTTCTTCCCAGAGTGCTGCTAAAGATAAGGGATGAAAATCCAAAGGCTATTCTTATAGCACCAGACTGGCCCAGGCAGCATTGGTATCCCCTTCTTCACAGCCTTTCCCAAGGTCAGCCTTGGCATCTTGCCCTGGTACCAAATCTTTTGGTTCAAGAAGGGGGAAAGTTTCTTCATCCTCATCTTCAAACTCTGCATTTAACTGCCTGGATAATACTTTAAATCTTTCCCAGCAGGTGGTTGAAGTTCTTCATGAGGCCAGGAGGCCTAGCACCAGGAAATCCTATGCAGATAAATGGAAGATATTTTGCTCTTGGATGCTGGCTAAAGGAGAAGACTCTTCTCATCCTTCTCTTTCCCTCATTCTTGATTATCTAGCAGGTTTGCTTAATGGTGGACTTTCCTTTTCTTCAATTAAGATTTATGCTTCAGCAGTTTCTGCTCATTGTTCTTTTGAGCAACCAATGTTTTCTCACCCCTTGATGAAGCAGTTCCTGTGGGGAGCTAGCAATCTTATATCTCCCAGGAGAGCTCCTACTCCGGCTTGGGATCTTAATTTTTTCCAGGAGAAGCTTACTCTACCTCCCTTTGAACCTGCTGCTTCTGCAGAATTAAAGTTTCTTTCATGGAAGACTGCCTTTCTTTTGGCTATTACTTCCACCAGAAGGGTTTCGGAGCTGCAAGCCTTAATGGCAGTAGAACCTTTCATTATTTTTCATACAGATGTGTTTCTCTGCGAACTAATCCCTCCTTTATGCCTAAGGTGGTTTCCAGTCTGACCCTTAACCAGTCTATTCATCTACCTACCTTTTTCAATAACCCCCAGAATAAAGGGGAAAGGATTCTGCACTCTCTTGATGTGCGCAGACAGTTGAGATTTTACTTAAACAGGACTAAACCCTTTCAGAAGTCTGAGCAGTTGTTGGTTAGTTTTGCTCCTGGGGCTCAGGGTAAAGCTATTTTGAAACAAACCATCTCCAAATGGATTGCTCATTGTATTCACTTTTGTTACCTGCAGCATGGGAAGGTTCCCCCTCAGGGTATTAGGACCCATTCTACTAGAGCAGCCTCTACTTCTGCAGCTTTTTTGAGAGGTGTGCCTACTAAGGACATTCTAGAAGCAGCTACTTGGTCTTCTGTCCATACTTTCACAAAGCATTACCATCTACCTTTGTTTTCTAAATTCAGGGCTTGTTTTGCCTCTGCAGTTTTACAAGGCCTCCTTACCAACCCTTAATCTATGATCCTTTCTCCCCCCTTTTGTTTTTTTCCTGGGCTTTGGGAATCAACCCATATGTTAGGACTGCAACAGCGAAACATGAAGAACATAGTACAGTTGTGTACACTTACCATAAATGTAGATGTTCGAGTGTATTCACTGTTGCAGTCCTGGTTTCCCACCCTCCATTCCCCCTTTTTTCCTAAGGCACAGACTAGATATGTTATTTTTGGATGGCATGTTTCCAGGGTGTTTCCTTCCTGGTTTAGCCTTCTTTTGGGGGCTCCTGACAGTGAATGCAAGAAAAACTGAGGAAATGGCATCGGCCATCTCCCTTTATACCTGACATTCTGACATCAGTTTTACAGCTGACGGCAGCCGATGTCATATACCGAGGACTCTGGTATTCACGCTGACTTTGGGCTATCGGGAGCCGGATAACCCATATGTTAGGACTGCAACAGTGAATGCACTCGAACATCTACATTTATGGTAAGTGTACACAACTGTACTTTCTGCATTCCACCACAAGCTTTCCTTATGTACCTTATTTCCATACCTGGCTTAGCCACAGATATGTTCTATAGTTGTACACACGCTGTTTTGAAGTGCTGCCATTCTTCTACTCCACGTATTTCTGCTTCTTCCTGAGGTTCTAGAGCTTTGAGTATTTCTTTGAATTCTTATGCTTTCTCTTCAGGATTCAACCTAGTTTCTGCTGACCTTAGAGCCTTTTCTTTTACTTTTACTGCTTGTAGCTTATTCTGGCAACTATTGGTTTATATGCTGTGGGCTGAATGTTTTATTGGGGATGACTTTTGCAGTCACTGATTCTACCACAATGCCCCAGGAAAAAGTTGACCTGAGTTGCATGTTGGTCACTGTTGTATGTGATCTTGTGACTGGGTCTCTTACTGAACCATGTGTTGGCCACAATCAAACTATTTGGCAGATAGAAGTCTAGAATGACCGCTCCTTTTTATTCCTTTTTGCCCCACCCTTGTGGAGCCAGGCAGTCTTCACGTCCTTTTCTGTCCATCACAATATTTATTTATTTAGTTTACTTTTTTTTACTGGGTAAGTCTGACTCGACTAAGTAGCCCATTTTCAGCAGAGGCCAGGGAGAAAAGCTCCACAGGTACACAAGCTGATTACACACAGATTACAAATTTTAAGATTTCAATAACAGGTTGCAAAAATAAAATTATAAACAGTTGTTACAGATTTGGTATCCATCTGAGTCAAGTATAAATACTATAATTAGTTTTATAGTTCATAGTGTGAGAGTTATGTTTGTTTTACATATAGTAAATGTGTGTGTATCTTTTCAGATCCCCCATTATCAACACCAACTCATGTTTTCCTGCTTTATCCAGTAGGTCCTGCAACTGCTGCCTGAATGCAATCTTTCCCTCATCATCACAAACCTGCTGTGCGGCATTGCCTGAGATTATGAATATTCCCCTGTCCTTATACTGAGGTCTGACTGCCATGAGTCTCTCACTAATTCTGATGACATCCCGCATTGTATTCTGAAATTTTTCCCTCACCACAATTACTATACCATGTCTTCCCTGAGTAGAAGTCACTCACCTTCCATCTTGTCTGCTGGATGTAGAGGATGTCCAGCCTCCTCATTACCATCCTGCCATCTAGTTCCAAGCTGCATCTCGTTAGTGAACCTGTACAGAGTGTAACTTGCATTGAGTTAGTTCATGTTTGCCAGGCTGATTTGTTTTACGTCTAGCTTTAATTCAACAGAGTCATCATAGGTAACCCATGCTGGCCAAATGGATATTGGCCTGTTATTAACTTAGTGAACTAGAGCTGCTGGGCTTTATGGTGGCACACACTGGCCAACAAAGGCATAATAAACCCCTGCCACCATTAGCATGGATCACTGGCATAGGTCAGTGTAGGCTGGTTCCTCAAGCCACTTGTCACTGGCAAATACCCATGCCCTTAGTCAACATCACCAAATCACCTGCAGACAATTTTTACAGCTTTGTTTGGCTACTCCTGACTTGATGCACAGTCTGTGATCTAGGTGTTGTTATTTAGAAGATACTGTACACCGCAGCTGATGCCCAAAGCGGATGGCCTGTACAACTCTTCCCCTGATAGACACCATCTAGAGTCTGTGCAGCTGCCCACAACTCCATTCTTTGGTGAGTTTGAGGTGGAAACACCCAGAAAGGTTTTGGGAAATGGGAAGCATCCCACAGAGAGACAGGGAGAACATACATGCAAACTCCCCACAGGCATTGGCCAGAAGTAAGGACTGAACCTTGTACCTTCTGCATGGGAGGTGAAGAGCTTAACTATTGTGGCAACTCCCCTATTTGAAATGTGCTGCCATTATTTCCTAAGTAAATGTCTCTCAGACACATGCTGTTAAGGGCTTCAGGTTGCCATCCAATATAAGGACTTTGGCCAAAATCACAAAATGGTCATACATGATTAGCTGTTGAATTATGTCTTAAAATATGGGCTGCTGGTGGGATGTAATGGATGTAGCACCCTTATGGCCATATACAGTATAATAAATACTATTTATTCCAATATGGAAATGAGTATTTTAATTACAGCTATACCCGTGGGCTTGAAAAAAAAACTATGGGAATTATTGGCATTGCTTACTTTTGGCTATGCTCAAGGACTGTAGTTTAGGGGATGGACCTTGTAGATGGGCAAGAGATGTGCATAGCTCTGTAAAACAAAAACTATTTATGGGATTCATAAAGATTTAAAGAATTGTATAAATGTGCATAAACTCTCTCTGAATATGGTAAATCAAGGGAATGCTCATACAGAAAAGCTGCAGTCATAAAACAGAGCAGCACAAATGTATGTGCATATCCACAATGTCTGTGCAGAGTAGCTGGCAATTAGAAGGTTGTATGATAATGAAAAGTGGTGGAATGCAAATAGGGATGTCAAGAAGCTGTACATTATTCTTGAATGGCATAAATCCTTGTGCTGATTAGTGCCTTAGAAGTTGGAACACTACAACAAGTTTGTGTACACTAGCTAAAGAAGTCAAACAATGCACAAAGCACAATGTGTGTATACTCTGGCATTGGTGAGTAAATCAAGTGCCATGGGTACAGGTACTGCATCCTAGTCATGCTGCATGGATGCTGGTTACCCGCAGAGTATGTTAGAAAAGACCAGTTCTGGTGCCTGGATACTTCATGGGAGTGATCCAGAACTGGGGTGTTTTTTCAGCACTGTCTTATGGATCTGTACTCACTGCAGCAAGAGACAAATATGTATGCAGTATGTTACACACTAGTGACTCCCTGATATACCTATGGTCACTGTACAAACAGTACAATGATGAAGAGATTTTTATTCCAGTCATACCTGATGAGAAACATGGCATGAGTTGTTGAGTGTATATGCTGTGTAAACTGTACAGCTGAAGGCATAACTCTCAACTGTCCAGAATTTTACTGAATGTCCAGAATTCTGTCTCATATTTTGGTCTGTTCCTCATTTAACGTTTGGTTTTCTGTCAAATCATTGAGGATTGCAATCATTAAATAATGACAGAGATTCGAGTTTCAGACATCAGAAAATACATATATGCAACACCAAATGTACATGCACAGAAATTCCTGGATTTTGTAAACACAAACTCCCTGGACCAGATAGTCAATACACCAACCAGGGGTGCAGCCGTACTGGATCTGGTCCGCACTAATATGGGAGACTGCTGCACACCCCCAACTGTAATGCCTTCCCTGATAAGGTCAGACCACAAAATGGTCTCCTTTGAAGGAAAAATAAAACCTGGACCCTCAGCTAATCCTGGAATATTCAGGAACTATTCTAAGACTAACCTCCTGCTATTAAGTGAGAACTTGGCAAAATGTCAAGCCCCCAGAAACCATGAGAACACTTCTGCTTATACAGAACTATTCACAGAAACCCTGTACAAGCATGTTAATAGCTGCATAGAGGCAGCTGTACCCACCAGGAAGTACAGAACTAACTCAAAAAACAAGCCACCCTGGTGGAATCACAAAATCAATTGGCTGTATAACAGGAGGAAAAAAAATCATGGCAAAAATTAGGAGGTGCAGCACCCAGCAGGATAAAAGCACTCTCAGCAAACTAAATAAACAACTCACTGACAAATAAAGTCTACAAAAGCCAAATTTGAGGTAAGATTGACCTCCCAGGCCAAGGACAACCAGAAAGCATTCTTCAGCTACATCCGGAACCTTAAAGGTAATACACAATTGTGTGCAGCGCTCATTGTATATAGAGCCACTCATACTGAGCCAGACAATATAGCAAACCTCCTGGCTGATAAATTCAGCTCCAACTTTACTCCTCTCTCCCCTTCAACCTTCCCTTAGGAAATATCATTAAATATAACTCCCCCTACTATCACTAGAGAACAGGTCCTTGATGCTCTCTGTAAGATCAAGAACACTGCATCAGTGAGCCCAGATAATATCCCAGGATGCCTTCCAAATAGCATGAAACATGACCTATTAAGGCCTCTGGAATTACTATTTAACTGTAGCCTCCAAACAGGTTTTTTGCCTCATGAATGGAGAAAGGCAACAGTCATCCCTCTGCACAAAGGTGAGCCATCTACAGACCCTGGAAACTACAGACCCATAAGTCTCATTAATTTTATATCTAAATCCATGGAAAGAATTATCATGGAGATGATCAACAGAGATATAGTAAACCTCCAGACACAGGACCCAACCCAGTTTGGTTTAATCAAGGGCAGATCATGCCTACTTAACCTGGTGGACTTCTTTGAGAAGGTCACCAAAGCAATGGATGAGGGAAAAATCATTCACGCTGCCTACCTTGACCTGGCCAAGGCATTTGACACAATACCCCACTCGGGCATTGTTCTCAGACTCAAGAGGTTAGGTACAAACCCATATGTCATCAGGTGGATACCCAACTGGCTCACAGACAGGACCCAGGAAGTTACAGTTGGGGAGTCCACCTCTACAAAGAGGCCAGTCACAAGTGGAGTCCCTCAGGGATCAGTCCTTGGACCACTCTTTTTTGGCATTTACTTGTCTGAAGTCAAGGCCAATGTCTCTGGCTGACTAAATTTGCAGATGATTGCAAGTTAGGAGCTGTCATTGAATCTCACATTGACACAAATGTTCTCCAGACAGACAAACAATTGGTGTTAGAGCCATGAACTAAAACTAAATGTCAAGAAATGCATAATAGTATCCTCTGGGAAGTCATCCATCCCTGGTAAATATTATATTGATAACACATCCCTTAGACCTGACGGAGTAGTCAAGGACTTAGGGACACACATAGATAGTAAACTAGCCTTTGATCATCACGTGTCTACAGTGGTGAGGAAATCATTCTATGTTGCTCAACTTGTAAAGGTATGGCATCTAAGTCAAAGGAAGTCATTGTTCCGCTGTATTCTGCATTCATCACACCTATCATTGAGTACAATGCCCCTTTGGTATGTATCTAACCAGGCTTATCCAACAATTGGAACATCCACAGAGGTTCCTCACTAAAAGAATACAGGACATAAGTAATATGTCTTATGCAGACCGCCTTAAGGCCCTATCCCTGCATTCTGTCTCCTGCAGACCTTTGAGGGGAGCTCTATGCCTGGCATACAGGACATTGTCAGACCCCACTCTGATGGACCTTCTGCATATCCACAAAATAAACAGCACCAGAATTACCCATTCTAAAGACTTAAACCTTGCTTGTGTTATAAGTAGGACCTGCAGGAGAGATAGGTATGTATCCCAGAGACTACCCCGTTTATTGAACCAGCTCCCCATCCATGTGAAGCAAAGTTCCTCCCTAACCCATTTCAATTGCAACTTGGACAATTGGATGGGAAACCAGAAATTCATCCCTGGTTTAGCACCTATGTCTCTAATAGTCACAGGTAACCTGTAAATGGTTCATCTTCTAGGCCCATGCTCACACTTTTCAAGGGTATCAGAATTTATCAGAGATTTATAAAGATCTTTGTGCTTGTAGCCTAGTAAACACCTATGAACCTAAGAACATAGTAATTCACAACCTGTTATTCTAGCAATTAAGTTTATAAAAGCATTATTTAAAAATTTGTCTCTGATTTTGGGCCTGTGTCCTCCCATTATTTTTGGCTTTGTCCAGAATTCTTGCAGTAAGAGGTTGAGAGGTATGCTGCTAGAACATAATTTTCAACCGTTTTCAGACACCCGCAACATTCTTCATGCCAGAAAACTCAGAGACTGCACTGCTGCCTAAGACCATACAGAGAATGCATGATGTATCAGCAGCTGACTACACATATGAACAGTTGTGTGTCGCTTTCTTCATTAACCACAAACAATTGTAGTGAAGGAACCAAAAAAATTAATATGCAGGGAGCCCTCCTCCCTTTATGCCCTATGTGCATTGCAATCTGATGATGTAGGTGTGTGGCTAATGCCAACACTACTGGCATCAGCATCAGATGCAGGGGCAGCTGCTCATGCAACACTCATAATTGCAGCTATGGACACCATGCTAACTTGTGTATTTTGCTCTATGGCTTCATTTGCATTATCTATGGAGTCCCAGGACCCATGCATGTCATGTTTCTGTTCCATCACAAACTATTTCTGTTGTATTACAGCCCATGTGTGTTGCACAAGGACATTCCAGGTGTCATTTCTAGAGACCTGGAAGTCATACATAGCTTGTCATAGATCTCTAACACTGTCCTATCGGTGAACTATATTTGAGTTCTTACATCCTACAATATGCCTAGATTCAGTTTATACTGTGAAGCTACTGTTGGACTGTCAGGTGTAGTAGCCTGGTACCCTGAGTTACAGTTGGATAAATCATAAAGGTATGTTTAAAGGTTGTGCCACTGCATGAACCCTATTTGACACAGTACAACAGCTAGCTGTACTGTACCCCTCTTCAGAGACTGGAGCAGACACTGCAGAAGAGTTGGATAACTCCAGTGCTGTTGCAGCCTCCTGAATCTGTGCCCCCCACCAGTGATGGCATTGTTAGCTACTGATATATAAACCTTTGTGATCCCCACCACTCATATCAGGCTGTGTTTGGCTCAAGTACTATGTGTACACCCTGTACTTCCTGCTCATTCCACTCAACAGTATTCGTGCCTCAATGTATGAGTTTCAGATCTGATCTTGGATCTGACTTCAGCCACTTCTAAGCTTTTTATCCAGTGCTCAGGATCCCCATCCTTACCTATAATCCCTGTGTAAGGACCTAGCTACCTCAGATTTCATTTGCCGCCATAAGAGGTTGATGGATCTTTGTTTGCTCATAAAAGATATTATAGAACGAGTTTCAAAAGATAAGTACGACTTCAGTTGAGTTGATTTCTTTTACTGTTATAGAGCCTATTGTTTTATTCTAGCACTTGGTACATATTGTTTTCCTCACCTCTTTTTTCTTATCTCAGTACTCAAACCCCCCCCCCCCCAAAACATTAACAGTTAAAAAAACAAAAAAAAAACAGTTATCTTCATAGGTTATTATTATTATTATTATTTTTAAAAAAGGTAATTTTTGTCTGTGATTTTACTTCTTTTCTTTCTCTAGGATGGCAGAAAAGCCTTCAGGTTTTATGAAATGCATCGTTTGCACGCACAAACTTGGATTTACAAGATAAGTACATTTACTGTTTAGGCCATCTCACTTGGACATCTCCTGCTTCACTTGCAAAACTTTTGACTTTTTTATTGAAAGGATGAATAAACTTATTTTGAAGATGCTCCTTCAACCTTCAATAGGTGAAAATCATCTTTCTGGGTAGGGGAAGTCTGCTGCTGATTCTTTTTCCTGTTCTCCATCTTCAGACAAAGAGGTATCTAAAAAGTCTAAAACTGAAATAAAAAGATTTGGACAAGGACAAAGAAAAATCTCAAACGTCTAAGAAAATGGCCCCAGACCAGACACCCTTGTCAACTGTGGCACCTAAAATATCCAGATTTTCAGACCCAGTGCCCTTTTTGGATTGTATAATCATAGGATCCCATAAACTTCCTAGTTTACCTCCGGATCCTATTTCACCCCTGCTTTGACCTCCAGTTTTTCAGAACAGACCATATTACTATTCCAGATCACCTCTTCTCTTAGGTTAGCTAGGTCTGCCAGGAGCTTCACTGAAGCTGAAGTGGAGAGGATGATGAGGATATTTCTTTAGACTCAGAACTGATTGGAGGTCTTCCTGGCTCTGGCCACTGTTAGAACAGGAGGAATTACTTCTTCTCCTTATTATTTAGTGGCTCCTTCTCAAATTCAACCTCTTGGATCATAAATTTTGGATCTGTTTTTCACCCAGGGCAATCAGACCCAAGGTCTTTGGATCCATTCCACCCACTAGGAGCCTTGGTACTTGATATTTTGGCCCCTGTGTCAGCCTTGTCAGCCTTGGAGCCCAGCCACCTTCAGGCATTTTGCATCCTACAGCAAGGCTCCCCAGATCAGTGTAAAGCTTGGTATTGAAGGCTTTTATGAGAGTGCTCTCTCAACTTAGAGAGAAGACTATCCCATCAGAATCAGATTGAACCCTCCCCCATAAGATTTCCCAGGGTCCAAAAACTACTCTTCTTGTTCCATCAGGACATAGAGTTCCCAAAAGCCCGGAGTCAGTCCTTCTAGAAGAGACTATGTCGGCTTCCATGTCTTCTTCTGAACAACCCACAGAAGAGGTACACTGGAAGCAAAGTGCAAATGGAGGCACTTGGATTCACTCCTGACACAGACTTTCATGAGGGAGAGATTTTTCCCAGATCCCCCCTTGAAGATGCCTCATTCAGAGAAAGATATTCAAACTTCTCAGACAGAAAAGAGGTTGGTCTACCCAAATACCTTCTCCGAAAGAATCAGTTTTTCTTGAGGCTTTTGTTTATGGCCCATGTACTTCTTGTGTAGTTCCCCTGGCCAGTGAGATGATAGACCTGAACTCTATGTGATCTTGGAAAGAGCCAAACACAGCTCAGCCTATTCTCAAAAATAATTACAGATACCTTGTTGTTCCAAAAGACTGTCCCAATTGGACCAATGGGCCTGTGGTAGATTATATGGTAGTGGCTGCAGCTACTAAGAAGGAGCTTTTAGAAAAGAGTTCCCTTTTCCATCTGCCAAACAGGGAATCAAGTGCATTGGAGAGATTTGGGAAGCGTGTTTACATCTCATCTACTTTTTTGGTGAGGGTGCTTAATTGCTTTGCATGTTACATGTTTCCGGAGGGATTTGACCAAGGAGATTAACAAATCTCTCCAAGGGATCTTGTCTACAGATCAAAGAAAATCTTTTGATTAACAGTTGGCTACCATGCAGTCCTTATTGAATACCTCTATGTGACTTATCTCCAATGCCACAAAGTGTGCATCTAGAGCAGTCAGCACAGGCATTTCCATAAATAGGCATCCATGGATGTGGCTATGCAACCTTGCTGAACATTTCAAGACATCCTTTGTCAATGCCCCCTATGATGGATGAACCCTTTTTGGTCCCAAAGTTAAAGAGACTTTCTCAAGAAGTGAGAAATATAGTAAATCCCTATCTGCAGTCGGGATCAAATTCTCTACCTCTCAGAGGACCTTCTCCAGAAACTAGAAGACAGACAAGAGAATTTGATTTCATAGAATTTCCATCTGATACTTCCAGGAAAGAGCCACCCTGAGGCAGAGGGAGGAAACTCTTATAATGGATGTTGCCCAAGGGGCAGAGGTGGCCTGCAAAATCAAGGACTCAAAGATCCTTTCTTGGAGAAGGTTTTCCAGTGACCTGAATGGTTACCCAACTGTTACGCTCTGGAGGCAGTTGAGGAGTACTTTTTCTTACACCCAACAACCTGGATGTCCATCACTCAAGACAAATGGGTGCAAGGGATCATTACAAGAGGTTATTTCATCCCCTTCCATACCCTTCCTCCATCCCAGAAAAGATTTCCTGATGTTCCACCATCACAAAGGGAAGAAGCTGCTTCAGAAATAAGAAAGCTTTTAAGAAACAAAGTCATCTAAGAGGTCCCTCCAGACCAAAGAGGATCCTGAATTTACTCAAAGTTTTTTTATAGTGCCAAACAAGTATGGGACCTAAGGCCAATTTTGGACCTAAGCCACTTGAACAAGTCTGTGAAGCAAATGAAAATCTTGATGGTCATGGTTCAGTCCATTCTTTCCCTACTGAAGAAGAATGACTTGATGTGCTTAACAGAAGTTCACAATGCATGCTACCACATATAAATGGACAGACACTCCAGTAAGAATATTTGCTTCCAGCTGGGAACCAGTCACTTCCAATTCAGAGCTTTGCTCTGTGGTTTCACCACAGCCCTCTGAGTGTTTACCAAGTGCATGGCAGTGGTGGCAGCTCATTTACATCTGCAGGGGTTCCTGGTATTCCTATATTTGGACAACTGGCTCATTGCCAGAAATCTACTAATTCAAGCCAGAAACTCCTTGCTCCAACTGTGCAAAGACCTGGGGATTACAGTGCATCTAACAAAATCCAAGCCACGACCAGCTTAATCACTAGAGTTTACTGGAGCACTTTTGGATGCAAAACTTCAGATATCAAGGCTCCCTCAAACTAGAGTTACATTGCTTCACCAACAACCCAGGACATTTTATCCAACCAGAAGCCACAAGCAAAACTAATTGTTTGCCTTTTGGGCTCCATGCCAGCCTCTATCACATTCATTTCTCTAGCCAGATTCTATATGCAGGTACTTCAATGGACTCTGGCAGTTCAATGGTAAATCAGCAAACAATCCATGTCCTTTAAAGTGTCACTAATGAATATTTACATAGCATACATACAGTGGTGGCTGGAATCTCCACATGCTCTACAAGGGTGTCCTTTCATTCTTCCTTTCTCCAGGCCATTGTGACCACAGACACTTCCAGACTGGGGTGGGGGGTGCATTATCTGGTAAAGACAGTCCAAGGCACATGGTCCCAAACAGAGACCAGTCTACACACTTGATGTACTGGAAATGAGAGCAGTTCTGCCAGCATTGCAGGCTTTTCAGAACTCTTTTCCTTTGGGTGTGATTTTGATTGAGACAGATAACACAGTAGTTGTTTGGTACCTCAACAAACAGGGAGGAACCAGATCTTATCTGTTGTGTTGAGAGGCCATAAGATTGTGGCAATGGAGGAAATATCTTCTCACTGCTTTCTAATAGCAACACACATCCTGGAAAAATCCAATATCCTTTCAGACAAATTGAGTAGGTGGATTCTACTGCTCACATGTGGTCCCTCAATCCTTTAGTATTGGAGCAGATATTTAGCCTATCTAAATATTTTGTTTTTTCTTTTATGTATTTATTTCCTTTAATAGCTGGACCATTTTCAAGCATGGACCAGGCCACATGACAGCAACATGACATAAAATAATTTTTATTTATAAATTATTTATATTTATTTTTATCATTTGTTAACTGGGCAAGTTAGCTGATTCTTGGACCCTTTTCAGTCATGACCCGGGCCTCTTGGATGAGAAAAAATACAAATATAAACAGGATTACAGTCTTGGAAACATTACATAAAGTGAAATACAAATACCACAGTAAGGCTTTACATAATGATACAGTGATTAAAACAGTATATCAACAGAATACAGATGCTAAAATAAGATTTTACATAATATATCTTGCAGAACAGTCCAGGGCAACTAACCATATTTATATAATAGTGTAGAGAGGAGATTTTTAAGTGAATCATACCTTGAATGATATAAAAAGAGAAAGTTATTAATCATCATTTGAGCATTCCATATAAATAAGGTAGGGCTATAAGACAGTCTGTTTAATACATAGTTCAGCCAGAATCGTAACTAGCTGCTCTGTGTGCAGTCTGTTATGGGACATGAGTGACATGAGTGCAGTATGGGCTAGTGGCTGACATGAAGGCAGAGCAGCTAATGTAGGTTGAGATAGTGGAGATACAACATCTGAGATGGGTAGTAGATTGAGGTGATGGAAATGAAGTAGCTGAGATGTGTAGTTGGATGCACATTGTGAGACAGGACACCATCATATATAAATGATGAGAAGACTGAGTACACAAGACATGGTGATGTAATGGCTGAGATCTTTGTATCACAGATACAGAGTGTATGGTTCAGTCTTGACCTCTGGTCTGTCTGTCTGTCTGTCTGTGTGGAATCTGCATGTTCTCCCCTTGACTGCAGACAGTGCAGAAGTATCAAACTCCTTTCACACTGCATGAAAGTGCTGGAGAGCATGCTCAATAAATAATTATGCATAGTAGAAAGTAAGATGAGAGATGTGCAGTTCAGATTCAGATCAGGATGCAGTATAACTGACCTGACATTTGTATGAGGCAGATATCAGAGAAGTTGCTGGAAATGAAGAAAGACCATTTCTAGAATGGAAAAAAGCACCTGACAAGGTCCTAAGATAGCTGACTTGGGGAGCCCTGTACCTTGCTGAAGTCCCAAAAACTCTGGCGAGATTTGTGCAGCCTATATACAATGAACCAATGGCACAATTATAAATGGAACTCAGACTCACAGAGAGCTCCTCAGTGGGAGTGGGTGCATATCAGTGCTCAGCTGTAAGGCCACACCTGTTCATACAGGTAATGGACTATATCAGCAAACATATGGGAAGAGACAAGTCAGCAAAGCTGCTGTATGCAGGTGATGTAGCACTACAGATTCTGAATGGGAACTTTGACAAATGGTTAGGAATTGGAATGGAATGAAACATAGTGCAAACACAACAGTGGTCATGGTAATAAATGAGGGGAATCAGAAGAAGATGAAAACTGAGATAGAAGGGAAAGTACTGAAACAGGTTAACAGCTTCAGATATCTGTGGGTATAGTTGACGAGATGAGAAATCTGAATAGGTAGTGTAGAACAGTGTGTATGTTGTAACTTTAGGATGCATTTCAAAGTGAGTGCACATAAATAGAGAGCACATGGAGGCAGCTGTGCCATTTTGAGAGAACAGCCAGAGTGTTAACATGTATGAGTGTAGTAGTCAGTCTGTTTATAAGTTTATTTAAGTTTAAGTTACAAAGCCTCAATCCTGATGTGTTTGTATTTAATAAAGCTGCTTGAACCAAACCCACAACTCTTCATCTGCTTTATCCTGACCGGATGAGTGACATGCTGTCAGAACCGGGATGGAGAGTACAACTTCTTCAAGCATGAGGTGTAGAGTAAACGCTGAAGGTACATTGAGCAGGTTGGGTGATACAGTGCTCAAAAAAGGCCAGAAATGAACTACAGGTAACCAAAACACACATAAATGATTTATTTTGTAAAGAAAATGAAGAGGAGCATTCACAATGCACAAAACAGATTATTAATCAAACAAGTAGCACAAAACACATTATTAATCAAACAAATGGCACAAAATGCATTATTGATTAAATGAAATATTTAAAACCATATTTGTTAGAATTATCAGAAATACTTATTAATATGTTCAGAGTTGCTTCCGATTTGCATAACAAGCATGTTAAAAGTAAAACAAGTGCAAGAAAAGTATAAAAGCATGATAAGAGGTCAAATGGGCATAACAGATACAATAAAAAGGCAAAATAAGCATAAAAAGCAAGATGACTGCAATGTTTGTTTTAGTGAATGACCATGTTTTGATATGGGCTGCTTTTTTGCATTGACTAAAGGCGTTCTGAGCATAATTAAAGTTGTTAGAAGTATCTCAGAGTGTGCAACGTGTTTACAGTGTGTGCTTTATTACAGTACAATTATTTCAGAGTTTACTGTGTGCAAAGTACAGTTATTTCACAAAGTACTGTCAAAATACAGTCATTTCGAAAAGTTTCTTGTGTTATATACATTTTATTTGCAAAGTGCAGTCATTTCAAAGTGCTTCTTACACTGTTCAGAGTTATTTTGCAAAGTACAGCTATTTCAAAAAGTTTCTTGTGCTGTGTACATTTTATTTGCAAAGTGCAGTCATTTTGAAGTGTTTCTTACACTGATAAGGGGTGGTTTCACAAAGTACAGTGATTTCAGTGTTCTTGTGCTATAGAAACTTATTTTACAAAGTGCAGTTATTTTGAAAAGTCTCTTGTGCTGTTGAGCATAATTACAAGTTCTGGCATAAACCTCTGGCATATATGTGTTCATGTTTGTACATAATTCCAAGGGTCTTTATTACTGTGTGTTGATATGGCACATGCAGCTTGCAGACCCATTTCACTTGTGTTTGATCATAAAATTGCAGAGAACTGGATAGTATTTGAGCAGGAATATGATATTTTCATACAAGCAGCTTTTTCTGACAAAGATGCATGTACAAGGGCATTTATTCTGCTTAATTTAGTGGGGTCAGAAGCCATTGAAAGAGAGCATTCATTTGTGTTATACCAGCAGTACATGCAGGATAAAGGGAAAACTGCCACAGTGTTATACAGGGACCCCGAGTGCCTGAAACAAAAATTTAGATAAATGTATAACCCTCAGACAAATATTACAACGGAGAGGCATATGTTTTATACAAAATACCAAAAGCCATTAGAAACTTTTGCAGCTTATATTACTGACTTGAGAAACAAAGCTAAAATGTGCAAGTTTGGTGATTTTAAAAACAAGTTCATAAAAGACAGGCTTGTATGTGGTGTTAATAATGGTGCAGTAAGAAAGATTTTGCTTTTTTGTCAGATACATGAGCTTACAGACAGGCACACAAATAGGGGCTCTGTCCTAGGCCCTTACTTGTTTAGATTGTATCTTTCAGACCTTACTTTTTCATCTGAAGTGTTCTACAGTCTATATGCTGACGACCTGAAATTGGGTAGACTGATTACAAGTGTTACAAATAAAGCATGTCTGCAAAATAATTTAACTACATTGACCATTTGGGCACAGGAGAATAACATGTTGATAAATACATCAAAAACTAAACATATGAGATCTGGGAGACATAAACTGAAAGGTGAATATTTAATACAGCACACAGTGATTGAAACTGTAAACTCATTTAAGGACCTGGGTATATGGGTAGATTTAGCTATGTGTTTTTCTAATCATATCAACCAATTGGCTAATGATAGTTACAGAACTATAAGTTGTATAAAAAGATTTATAAAGTCTAGGAAATCAAACATAATGACATCATTGTTTGTTAGTTACATTAGACCCAAACTTGAGTATGGAATAACAATATGGAAACCTTATAGGAAAACAAGCATGAATAAACTGGAAAGAGTACAGCGGAAATATACCAAGGGCATCCATGGATGTGAAAATATAAGTTATTATGAAAGACTAAAATATCTGAATTTGTACAGTGTCCCTTACATTTAGATTTAAGATGAGATCTTATTCAGCTATATAGGGCATTTAGGGACAACTACCTCTGGGAATGTTTGGGGTTATCAAAAAGTACTAGAGAATCATCAGATAACCTATGTAGAAGATTCTATAGGAATGAGAAGTGTACTAATTGGTTCTGTGACAGAGTAGCTGATGCCTGGAACAGACTACCAAATTACATTAAAGCAAGTACTAGTTTAGATATTTTTAAGAACAGCCTGGACATTTATTATGGGAACAAGTGTTTTGTTATATTGGCAAGCTAGAAGGGCATTAATGCCCATGCATGAAACATTTGTATGTATGTATGTATGTAAATATGCTTGCAAGTGATAAGAGCATGGTTTCAGTAGCTTCTACAGCAAATGTAGACAGCGTGCAGCACATGGGTAACAGAGATAGGCCTAAGGACATGGCAGCTGCAGCCCCTGCAGGATTTCCAGGGAGAGCCCATAATTTTCCAGCAAATTCTAAGACTAGCTGAGTAAAATGGACATGCTCAGTGCAGCATAAGAGTGAGTCAGCAAAACTCAAGTCAAATCTTACGTTAACTGTCATAATTGCGGTGCCAATCATGAGTCCAAAAGAGAAAAGTGTTTAGCATTTGGCCAGCAATGCCACAAATGTAAAAAAATGCAACCACTTTCAAAAGCTTTGTAAATCAAGCAAGCTTATTAATTTATTAAGAAAAGTCACTCAAAAAAGCAAGTTGATCATATAGAAAGCTGTAACTCTTCTTTCTATGCAGATGGTATATCAGTGGTTGGTGAAAAGGTTAATGCAGTAGATTTGTTGGGAAAAAACAAAGTGTTTTTTACTGTCCTGATCAATGGTAAACCCACGGAGCTCAAAGTAGACACTGGTTCTAAGTGCAATGTTATGGCAGCAGAAACATTTGATAGAGTAAGAGCTGGTGAGCAACTTAATCTGGCCAACTGTGCAACGTGTGTTGCTTATGGAGGTCAAGAGATACAAACCGAAGGCTCAGTAGTGTTCTCTTACTATTCAGCTGGGAACAGTTACAGCTTGCAATTGTATGTAGTCAAAAGACTTGTACAGTCATTATTATGTCTCAGAGACAGTTTAAGAATGAAACTACTTTCTTTTACCAAAGAAGTCCACCATGTAAGCATATGTCCTAGTTCCCGTTTTACTAATGCTATTTTCTTAGAGTATGCTGATATTTTCGAAGACAAGCTTGGCAAATTTCCAGTTGTATACTCCATGAAATTAGACCCAGAGGTCATTCCAGTGGTCAGATCAATGAGAGGCATTCTGATAGCTATGCAGGACAAAGTCAGGTCTAGTTAGATAAAATGGCACAACAAGGTGTGAATTGTCCAGTCACAGAATCAAATAAATGGGTATCTTCCATGGTAGTTGCTCATAAGAAAAGCTCAGATGAAATCATATTATGCATTGACCCAAGAGACTTAAACAAAGCATTAAAGAGGCCCAACCATCCTATGCGTGCAGT
The DNA here is from genome assembly GCF_019279795.1 of Protopterus annectens. NCBI lineage: Eukaryota > Metazoa > Chordata > Ceratodontiformes > Protopteridae > Protopterus > Protopterus annectens. The sequence goes on along the minus strand of NC_056730.1, from coordinate 966,767,930 downwards.
CGAGGAAGTTGCTACCCTCCCACCAAATGCCACTGTTTTTTCTGTCTTAGATGTAAAGAGTTCATTTTGACAAGTAATGCTTGATTGCAAATCTTCACTACTGACTACATTCAGCACACCATTTGCTACAGATAGATTTCTCAGAATGCCTTTTGGAATAAATTCTGCCTGTGAAGTTTTCCAGAGTGCAATGGAGCAAATTTTTTCAGGTTATCCTTGTGCTAAAATAGTAGATGATTTACTATTTGGAGGCAATGGTGAAGCAGAGCATGACAGAAACCTCAGGAAAGTTCTGGAAGGAGCACGTGAAGTGAATCTAAAGCTCAATCCTCTGAAATGTAAATTCAAGCTCCCAGAAGTTACTTATGTAGATCATTTATTTACGACTACAGGCGTACAACCAGATCCTTCCAAACAAATAGCCATTCTTGAGATGCCAGCTCCAGACAATGTCCAAGCCTTACAGAGTTTCCTTGCTATGGTTAACTATTTGGGGGAAGTTTATAACAGACTTCAATGAATTATCAGTGCCTTTAAGAGAGCTGATATGCAAAAATGTTGCCTGGTCATGGTTAGAACAACACCAGAGAGCATTTGGTTTCCCTTAAACAGAAAATTGCCAGTTCACCTACGTTAAGAAACTGTGATGTCCACAAACCAGTAACTCTTTCCTGTGATGCTTCAAAGTTCAGTCTTGGTGTAGTTATTCTTCAAGAGGGCAGACCAGTAGCCTGTGCATCTAGAAATCGATGTAGTATGCTCAAATTGAGAAGGAACTTTTGGTGATTGTGTTTACATGTTCAAAGTTCCATGATTATATTTATGGCCGAACTATCCAGATCAACTGATCATCAGCCCCTAGTCACTATTTTAAAGAAGCCTATGCATACAGCACCAGCAAGACTACAAAGAATGATGTTCAGATTACAAAAGTGCAACTTCAAAATGATCTGTACAAAAGGCAAACTTCTTTATCTGGCTGATACCTTATCCAAATCACTCAGAAATACCATAGAAAAGCTTGATGCAGAGAATTTTGACTTAATGTCATTGAGGTATGTAATTTTTCTACCACGAGACTTGATGAGCTAAGAGATCATACAAAGACTGATCCAGTTTTGCAAAAGCTCAACCACTTCATCAGTGTTGGATGACCATCAAAGTAATCTTGTGTACCAACAGAAGTGCAGTCATATTTTCCTTACAGAGATGAGATGTAGATGGAAGATGGTATCATTTTCAAAGGTCCTAAAGTTGTCGTTCCTACTTCCTTACAACATGAGTACATCCAGATTTTGCATCGTGGCCACCCAGGTTCCAAAGCTACCAAAAGAAGGGTGAGAGGACTAGTATTTTGGCCTTCTCTGTCAAAAGACATTGATAAAGTACTATCATCTTGTTCAGTCTGCAATAGTACTAAACTGCATTTGCAAAAAGAGCCACTTCAGCTAAGCCAGATTCCTGAATTACCTTGGTCAACAGTGGCCACTGACATATTTGAGTGGGAGAATCAACATTACTTAGTGTTGGTAGACTTTTATCCGAACTGGTTCGAGATCGATCTGCTACCTAACCTAGCATCCAGTACTGTTATTACTAAACTGAAATGTCATTTCTTAATCCATGGTAGGCCACACAAAGTTATTTCTGACAACAGTACCCAGTTTACCAGTCAGTTATTTCAGAAATTTGCAAAAGAGTGGGACTTTAGCCATATTACTAATAGTCCTGAGTACCCACAGTCAAACAGCCTGGCTGAATGTGCAGTACAAAGTGCAAAGCAATTACTAGAGAGGTCAAAGTGTGACAATACAGATATCTTCTTGAATTTGCTTAATCTCAGAAATATACCCCATGACAATGTATTTGGCTCACCTGCTCAGAAACTTCTGTCTAGGCAAACCAGAACAAACTTGCCTAACAGTTGCAGTTTGTTGGTGGCTAATGCTAACAACACCAGAGCAATCAAAGCCCAACTATTTAAAAGCATTCCTTTCAGAAGTCCTGCTATGATAAAACGAGCATATTTCTTTGTCCATTGAAGAAGGAGAGATAATGAGGATGCAAACAGCGAAAGGTTTTGATTGAATTGGTCAAATGAGAGGTATATGTGCCAAGCTGAGATCCTACGTAGCAGAATCTGAGGGTATAGAATACAGAAAAAAATCACAGGCATCTTCTTCTAGTGTCTGAATTGATATCGCAGTATTGTACCTGTGATACAGACTCTAGATCTCAGAGCAATCCAGATGATGTTCCTGTTGAAGGACATGTCTCAGTACCTATTCCTGTTGCTGATGATGTCCCAGATGTCCCTGAAGTTGAACATTCATTAAAGACAGTCCCTGTTGCTAAACCCAGTCCTGGTTTTTATGTCACATGATCAGGTCATATTTCCAGACCTAGTGTAAAATACACAGCAACCTGGACATGATTGTTTCATTTGTAATTAGTTCTGTATAACTGCATGTCAATGATTATTGTCATTATTACTGTGCATGACCTATTTCTCAAAGAGGGAGGATGTAGAACAGTGTGTGTAACTTTAAGAAGCATTTCAAGGTGAGGGCACATGCATATAAATAGAGAGCACATGCAGGCAGCAGTGCCAGTTTGAGAGAACAGCCAGAGTGTTAACATATGTGAGTGTAGTAGTCCGTCTGTTTATAAGTTTATTTAAGTTTAAGTTACAAAGCCTCAATCCTGATGTGCTTGTATTTAATAAAGCTACTTGAACCGAACCCACAACTGGTCATCTGTTTTATTCTGACCAGACCAGCAACAGGGAAGTTAAAGCTAGAATTAGAAATGTTTCAGCCAAATAGCACAGATTTTGAAGGTTAGTTTGTAACAGAAGAATATCAAAGAAGCTGAAAAGTAATGCAGACAAAACAGTGGTGTGAACAGTACTACTGTATGGTTCAGAAACCTGGGCAGAGCAGCTGAGAAAGGTTGACATGATTGAGATGAAGTCTCTGAGATGTGAGGTAGGATACACACTGTGGGACAGATGAAGAAATGAGGACATCATTCATAAAGACAACATAGCCCTAATTGCAGAGAAGGTCAAGAAGAACAGATTATGGTGTTTCAGTCACATATGCAGGAAAGCAGGAGATCATTTTGTAAAATAGATTTTGGAGAAACACGAAGAAGGCAAAAGAAGAAAAGGATGCCCAGCCAACAGATGTATGGATTGTATAAAAGAAGGCCTGCAACAGTCAGGCATGACCATTGAAGCAGTGGCAGCTGGTGACTTCAAAATGGGGGGAGGGGGGACTTCAAGAAGCAACTGAATTAGTGGAGCCAAATATAGTGGGGCTGGGCTGTATTACAGCAGGTCAATAACCATTACCTATGATAAAAAAAATATGGTCAGTCATTTTCATCCACAGACTGCTTCAGTACAAACCCACTCATTATAGCCACTGTACTGACTATATACACCTTAGTTGTCTAGCCGTAATCAACACTCCATGTTCCCTCCTGTTATCATCTAGTCTCCCCTGCAGTTCCACAGTACCCTACTCTGTTTTCCCCTTTCCTGGCCCAACACCATCCAGACAGACCCCCCCCCCACGCCATGCTTTTAACACTATATAACTAGCCAAGACTCCAGTGTAATTTAAGTCTATACGAATTACTTGAATTAAGATGGGGATCTGCTAGGATCCCAGAAGTCATAAAATTGTAGATGCACTTGAGGTGCATCTTATAATTTTCTTTAATAACTTTTGACGTAATAATGATGGACTGAACAAAAAAAAAATCATAAGTAAGGAAAATAATGCCTGCCTTTCTATCCCTCCAAAAAGACAATTATCTTCTGCGTACCATTGTGGTGTTAGACTGGAATGAAAAGTAAAAGAACATATGACCAATGGCATATATTATACTTCTGAGTGCATGGGAGAAGAAACCAAAGCACCTGGATAAAATTCACAGAGAGAAAAGGACTGTATATAAAAGGAATGAATAGCCAAAAACTCAACAGGAGAAAAGCACGCTGTTGGATGGCAATACTGCTCAATGAAATGCGTTGGGTGTAAGGTTGGAATAACGAATAAGATGTTTACCTTACAGACACAAGATGCAGGGTTTGATTCTCCTATGGGGTAATTGGCTAGACTTAAAATGGCTCATAAGAGCAGCTAGCTTAGTACTAATTTATGAACTCTGCCAATGATCCATTGCTGTCACACACATCCTGCCCAGAGAGCTGCTTTACTTATTGAGTGCAGTAGTGATGCTTGACTTAAAGAAGTGAAAAAAATATGCACACTGCCTCTGCAAAACAAAAATAATAAATGCTTGTTTTAGACAAATGACAACATTGCCAGTCACTTTTATCTACAGACAAAACCCTGCATCCAATTAAAGACAACTTTATTGATTGAATATACCTTAGATATCAGAATGTAATGAAATAAAAATAACAATTGGACAAAGAAATTTATTTTAACCCCCCCCCCCCCCACATGCAGATGTGACCGTCAATTATGTCTACATTGATCCCTTTAGTAGTTTAACCATGTATGCACAAACAGTGAACAACACCATTTCCCCATCGAGCCCTTCAGTAGTTTAACCATGTATGCACAGGCACTTAAATGACACATTTTCCCTAGTGGCCCTTTCATTAGTATGACATTGTATGTTCAAATACCTCATTGACATTAAAATGAAACATTTTCCCCAATGAACCCTTCAGCAGTTTGTTCATAGATGCGCACTCACACACACACACACACACACACACACACACACACACACACACACACACACACACACACACACACACACACTCAAACACACACTTTAAGTACTTACCTTCTTCCCACAGACTGACATTAGCACACATAGTGCCTGAAAAAATTCCTTAAAAAAATTCCTATGCTCGTACTTCCTTTTACACATTAAATACTTCCTTCTTCTTGGCTTAGGCTGCTTCAGTCAACTGCTGTATCGTGCAGTAGTCCAGCGAATTGCTCTTTATTGATGCTTCTGTCACTGCCAAATGCTGCCAATGAAACTCAACCGAGAAAGCCTAATGCCAGGCTGTTTTCAATACATAAAGGTAATTGTAAGAAGCAGACATTTTTTTTTTTGTTTCAGATCTTCATTCTCGGAGTTCTGAGAACCCAGAACACAACAAAAGTCAACTGTTATTTGTAATTAAAATATAAGAGTTGACAATGAGTTAGCACTTTTTTTTCCTCTTTTTGAGCTGCCCTTGTGTTGAAGATGGTATGAGAGTGCCACTCAAATCGGGAGAGGGAGTAATAGCTGATGTGGCACCCCAAACCCGTAGTAAAAGAGGATTAATGATGATGATCATGGCAGAGAATATAATACATTTAAAGTCAAAGTATAGCAAACAAGTGAAAAAATACAAATGTACATTTTGTAGGAACAGTATGCATAGCAACCATAAATAGTATGTCTTCAGAAAGTAATTTGATGCATCAGCGTCAGAAAATGAGCTGCAATTAGAGCTATAACTAGGTCTGTGTGAAAGGGGTAGCTGCCCTGGATGTAAGCTGTCATGGGGCACGATCATTTAGTGATTGTGTGTGAGTGCATTATCAACACTAAACTGCGAAGCCATGAGGATAGTGTAGTTTCATAAATGAAACCAGTCACTGCTTTTGTGGTCATGTCAGAAGCATTATGTGTGTGAATACATGCTAGTGACTATAGCAAACTGCTTGTTACAGTTGTAGCAAGCAGCTTGCTACAGTTACAATACTATTAAAGAACATTTTTTTTTTCTGTTCCTCAGTTTTGAGTTAAGAAGGGTGCTGCACAGGGTGCCAAACAACTTAGATAAAGTTATCAGTACAGTGAATGGCAAATCTAAAGGGTTTGATGTCATACATAATAATCACATAACGAGGAAGGTATCCGTATGGCTTAACCAGGATTCCCTGGTCTGTTATATTTATATTTTTTGTTGGGTGAGACTGTAAGAGTTTACAAAATAATGAAAGATTGTTATTATACTGCACGTTTTCTGAAATGACATGGCAGATGGTAGTTATAATTTTAATGAACACTTTCTCCAATCACTGCTGGACTGTATGGTGGCCTTTGAAGATGTGAGTTGCCCTGACTTCTCAAATTGTAATTTGAGTGTCTTGTAAAAAATATAATTGTTAGTGGATAGAAATATTTATTGTTAAGCCTTTTGAAAATTATGTTACATCTACAGACATCTGTTTGGCTTTCAGAAAGGTCACATGGTGCTGTTGATGGCTATGGGTAAGATGTATATATCTTAGTATGTAAATATTGGCAGTATAGTGTCTTAGTCTCCACAGGTTAACTGCATGTAATGTGGCTCTCTCTACCCTTCAGAGAACAAGACTCCTACTTATACATCCTTCAGGTTTAATCTCTGCTTGGGACTCCTCCTCAGGTGTGGGAGGCAAGGCCTGACTAGGTCCACCATCAGTACTCTTACAATAAGAGCCCTATACCTCTTCCTGGTGCAAATGTGCATGTCTGTGAGCTTTTGATGGAAGGCCTGCTCAATCTCTAAGCAGTCAACTACACTGATGTCAGGATTCATCACTCTGCTGCATCTAGAGGCATTCCCAGTTTTCACCATAGTTTTCCAAATTCAACAGTGCCAAGCCATGTTTTCTGGTTGCCTGTAGGAGGATGCTGGTGTTTTCTTGGTTTGACATGATGTGCCGTAGGGTACAATAAATAGTGTCATCCTGGTAATTCCGCGATCAACAGGTGAGGTGACTCATATCTGAAAAAGTATCAACAATTACAGTGTGTGTCTGTGGAATATGTGGCGGAATTGTTGTTCAACACTACACTAGCAGTGTTAGCCACCTGTCAGGCACATTTACTGATAAGCCTGCGGTACAAGGTTGTCAGTGATACTTTCCCTTAATAATATGCACATCTCAGGAGTAGGACAGTCATCTGATGAATGATGTATAGGTGGTATTGTTAGATAATGCTGATTTATGGAAGCTGTGATGCATGTGTCTCCATGTATGGCTTATGGTATGTGCTCATGAGTTACTAGTTTACTTTATGGTTCTACATCTAAACCTTGAGTAAGAGAAATGCAAGGACAGAGAATGCTGCAACAAAATGCCTAAAATACAAAGCGGCAAAAACTCAACTGCAAACATTTTTCATTGGTTGCAAGTGTGTAGGGTGTAAGCTTACAACCCCCCCCCCAAACTTACATATATGCCAGCTCTGGAGCTGCACAAATATGGAAAGGAAAAATCTCCCAAAACGAAAAAATCACTGCCAACACTTAGAAACTGCACTTAGAATGACTTCATACAGAAAATAGTCATAAGCATTCCTTACCTCAGCATGTAGTGACTTGGGCACCTGACACTCAGGGAACAGAAAGTCAGCAACATGTAGGCAAGTCAAAATGTATATTCCTGTATGTTTGTAATTATAGGAGTATTGTCCATAACCTTTGGGTGGGGAGGGGGTCATCCGTGTGTGTGTGTGTGTTTGTTTGTGTGTGTGTGTGTGTGTGTGTGTGTGTGTGTGTGTGTGTGTGTGTGTGTGTGTGTGTGTGTGTGTGTGTGTGTGTGTGTGTGTGTGTGTGTGTGTGTGTGTGTGTGTGTGTGTGTGTGTGTGTGTGTGTGTGTGTGTAGTAGTGGCATGCATATATTGTGTGTATTACTTGACTCTTTGCTATTCCTGCTTCTTAACTGTACTTTGCACAAGGACCACAATAGCATAATGTCACAATATTCACTTTATAATGTAGATAACTGCATGTAGCATTGTTGTTGTTGAGAAGATATGTACAATATTGTCATATACAAAGTGCATTTACAGGAGGGTTTAAGGATGGGGGTTATAGTTATGACTGCAGCATGATTCATACTGTTTATTAGATGGTTAATTTGCTCAGCATTAGTTGCACTGCTCTTAGAGTTTTACCATATGCAGTAACATAATACATTGTTGTTAATAGTGTACTTGCCAGACTGCTTACCGGGGTGCTCATATATCTAAACTGTTTTCTCATCAAGATAGGCTGCTGTTTCTGTAGGTTATACTTTGTTAAATGTTTGGTATTCTGTAATACTTGCCCTTTAGGCTAAGTGTAAAATGAACATTTCCTTCTCTCTCTCTCTCTCTCTCTGCTTCCTAATTGCATCTTTTTTGTTTTATTATTGATTTTTTTATTAAACAAGAAACATCTGTATTAAATTATTACTCATGATATAGACAATTATACATTTATATTAATGAAAATAAACCATATTCAGATAATTTTACTTGCAAACATTATACCTCATGTATAATCTATTGGGTCTATATTACAACGTCAAACTTGTATAAGTTTGAAAGTTGTAATATCGAATCAAAAAGTCTGAAATCCAAAAATAGCAAACCCACAGCGCATCGATTTTTTCCGCAGGGAAAAGAATTGGTGGGCCATTTTTGGGACTTTGCTATTTCCTCCACTGTGGTGTGATCTCGGAGTTATTATATTTAAGTAAGGGGGTGTGGGGGGCACAACCCCCCACATTGGAGGGTGTGGTGGGTGAAGCCCCCCCACTTTAGTTTAAGTTTAAGGTTTACATTTTTTTTTTGTCACGGAACAGTGATTTTTTTTCCCTGGGAAAAAAAATCACTGTTCTGTGTTTTCATTATTATTGGGTTTTGGACTTTTGGGTTCGATATTACAATATTCAAACTTATGTTAGTTCGACATTGTAATATAGACCCTAATCTATCCAGTCACTGTCAGTCATACATTACATACTGTAGCTCATTCAAATCCTGCATTCTTTTAAACCTCAGTTCTTGTTTGCATGCATTGTTCCCACAATTTCCATTTTTTGTACGTAATTTGTTCCTGCCCTTTTCTAAAGATCTCATTTTCAGTTGTTTTTTTTTTTCTGTTACTATATTTACTACTCCTAGTACAGTTGGTTTAGACTTTGATTAACATTTCCTAGTAATTGTTGTTTTGTCAGCTACCATAATTAGATTCAGCAAGGCCTTACTATGTCCAGACAATTCTGATTCTGTATCATAGCTCACCAAATCATTTCCTTAGTCATACCAATTTCCTCACCCAGTATTTCTGATAGAGTAGTCTGCAGGGAATTTTTCAAGTCTGCCAACTCATTACACTCCCAGAAAATGGGTTCCCAATTACCTATTTCTTTCCAATCACACCTCCAACATTTGCTGTCTACCTGAGGAGTAATTCTTTGGAGTCTACTTGGGGTGTAAAATACCTATGTAAACACTTCCAAGCAAAGATCTTAAATTTTCTAGACTTTGTTGCGTATTTGGAAGACATGCATATATCCCCCCATTGTTTCTTTGTGAGTTGCCTATCCAATCTCTCTTCCCAATCCCTTCTAACCTCCTCTGATTGATTCTTATAGTTACCATGTAATATTATATACGCTCTAATAATTATTCTTTTTTAACAGCAGCTTCTATTCTAGATTCTACTAAAATCTCTGCCAGTGCTGAACTTTCACTTGGGATCCCCTTATTCTTTATCTTTGCCTATAGTCTGATATCAATCATTGATAGGGAGGGCAATCTCTAGCCTGCAGTCCAAATAAATTCTTGGCCTCTTCCCAGTCTGTTATCTTTCCCTCTCTAATTATTTGCTCCCAGTACTTATTGATTCCATCTGCATTGTAGGGCATTGCCAACTTTTCTGCAAATATTTTTGAGTACCTCAAACACTGCATAATGAGTGATAACAGTGGTTTGTGCAAATATATTTTTGATAAAGCTCTAGTATGTTGTACATATACAATAGACTGTAATGTATAATTTTTGTTATGGCATAAGATATCCAATATTTAATTAATAAGCAATGAGCTATGTACCCTATTTTCCGCTTCATAACCAACTTCTAAACATTAATAAGTATGTGATTTTCTTCACTTATCACAATACTGTTACTAGAACATACATTATTATTGACAAGTGTTGTATTTATCTGTCCTCATGTTGCATGATGTTCTATGTAAATCTTCTCTCTCTGGGTCTATGCTGAAAATGGACTTTGGCTCAGCTACACTATCCTGGTTAACAAAAGAAAGAAAGAAAGATTCACAGATTTTAACGTTATATCTTACTACTGACTGATTTTGCTGGGTGGGTTAGCTTGAACGTCATGCAAGAAATGATAACTCACTGGGTGCATTCCAGAGTAAATGATTCATCTGACAGTACAGTATACTCTGTACAGTTCAGACTTACCACGAACCTCATCTTCTTCTGCCGGCTGTGTATGTGCTGAATGTATTATTAGGGCACACTCATGGTATAGAGATAGCTTCAGAGGTGCAGTCTGAACAGCTCCAAGAGCCGGAATATGTAGTGAGGCTTGCATGGCACCATGTTGTACAAACATTGCATAACTACATGAAGTGTACACTACTGCTCATGTCTGAAGTTCTTATCCCCCATGATTATATAATGCAGTACTTATTATGTGGGGGTTCACCTGTCACTTTCCATATTGTAGAAATATATACTTATTGTTCAGGTGTAACCTTCCTTTTTGTAAGTACTACTGGTATTATGCCAAATGACTTTGGCATGCTATGTCATTATGTTACTTATTACAAAGTTTCACAAATATGTTGGCTATGCATTTCAGTAGTCTGCATTTTACATGCCACTCTGTATTCCTGGTGTAACACGGAATGTCTTGCAACAGAAAGAGTGCAGATAGACACAGAGGAAACACCTGAAGACATAGATGGTTTTTGCCCTTGCACCAATGACCACCAGCATGTCAAAGGGCATTGTTTTAGAGAAGAGCCCCTGAGGTCCACATGATAAAATGATGGTATACCTCATGCAACAGTGCCATGGTACTTTTACCATTTAAGGAGAGAGAGAGTGCAGACTCTGTCATGTAGCAGAATGCCCATTAGCTTTCTGCTTGGTTGATTAGATAAAAATCAGCATCCATCTATTGCACTAGTTTGTGATATCAGTTATTAAGGGTGGAATGATATTTAAAGACTGCATTATCAATGCTGTACTGCAGTTAAATCAGTTTCATGTAATATATATTTGTGGAGTGATTCATCGGGCCATATGCAGTACTGAATGTATTTTTATTTTTTAAGTACTTGGTTTATATATTCTGAATTCAAGCATTTGGTGATATACATTAACTTCTGTTTGATGCTAAACTTATGCCGTTAAATTTAAAATGATGTCTGAAGGCTTATTGAAATAGAAACCAAATTACCGATAATATAAAAACAGGGACTTGAGTTTGCTAGCTTCACAGGTATTTTTTATTTGTGAAGGACTATTTCTTACCACTATTATATGTACTCAGTGTATAATTAGTTCCAATGAGTGTCAGTTTGTGAGTGCCACGTGCTATGATATATCACAGTAGTACCTCTTCTTGCTATAAATTTGAACCAGGTTAATGACTAGAAAATCATCCATTATAAAACTAGTGTATAACTAATTTGCACCATACATCTTTTCTATTTGCTTTTGTGGCAAATTGCAGGTAAAAGAAACATAGAAAACTACGATTACACGGTTTATTGTTTCATAAATGTCATCCAATTTCCAAGTAAGCTTCAAAATTTACAGACTATAAAACAGTCATTATTGTTGTTATTGCATTCAGCTGAAACTTCAGTAACACAGATGTGCCTTCCAGCAAAGTTAATAATGTGTTAGAGTAAAGAAATTTATGTTTATTGTTGTGCATTCTTTCCATATTTTTCACAACACAAGTTTACTTATTAGGATGGTGATGTTACACCTAACACATGTGCCATGTTCTGTATATCATGATGTTATAACACAACAGCTTAAAATGCATGGCATGCTGCCTTTGGTTTTACCAAGATATTTCATCTACTTTTTATTTGTATAATACAAAAACAGTTTTAATATTTTCAAACCCTCCCAAAGTGGGGATAAAAACAACTGCATTTTTCTCATATAATGACAAGGGAGAGACATGAATAATAAGAATTATGCTAAATGAATGTAGCAGAATTATGCTGCCCTGTAGGCATACATATGCATAATGTAAGAATTGTGTAAGTACCAAGCTGTATAAATTATTTCTTATACTATCAGAGAAGTTTATGAACTGGGAAATGTGTCTGCAATCAATTTTAATAGGTTCATAGGTTCATAGGTTCATACTAGGCTATCTGCCCTAGGGCATTTATAAGCCTAGCCAGAGTGTGTTTGGCTTTCGCCACCCATTTTAAATGAATTTTGCTATGCCCTTTTTCGAGGTTAGTATACTGTACCTCTGTCTAACAGTGACACAGAAGTGATACCCGGGGTAAACCTATGATCTCCCATCCACTCATCAAGATTCCTCTTGAAGAGAGTCAATGAGGGACTCTGCATTTAGCTTGAGGCCATGGCTCTGGCACCAGTTGTCTGTTTCTATGAGGCCCTTTTGTAGGATGCTTGTGTCGGCTGGAGAGTCGATTATGGCGCCTAGTTTGCAGTCATCTGCGAACTTGGTCAGGCACAGTCCTTCCGTGTTGGCCTGTACCTCCGAGAAATATATACCAAACAAGAGAGGTCCCAGGACTGAGCCTTGTTGGATGCCACTTGTAACTGGTTTTGAGTCAGACATGGCTCCAGCAATTCTAACCATGTGGGTTCTGTCCTTGAGCCAGTTTGCAACCCATCTAGTGACATAGGGGTTTATATTTAAGCTGGTGAGCTTATCTATAATGCCCGAGTGGGGTATTGTATCAAAGGCTTTTGCGAGGTCCAGGTAGACTGTGTGGACCACCTTCCCCACGTCCATGGCCTTGATGACTGTTTCAAAGAAATCGACCAGGTTTAAGAGGCAGGATCTGCCCTTAACAAAGCTGAACTGGGTAGGATCCAGTGTCTGTAGGTCCCCAATATCTTTATTTATGAGGTCCATGATGATCCTTTCCATAGCTTTGCAGACCAAGCTAGTCAGGCTTATGGGGCGATAGTTTCCAGGATCCGTTGAGGCAGTACCTTTGTGGAGAAGGACCACTTTTGCTGTACGCCACTCTTTGGGCACATATCCTGTAGTAAGGCTGAGATTGAACAGTAGTTTTATGTTTGGGTTTAGCTCTTCTTGGAGTTCATGTAGGATGCAGCCCGGGACACTGTCTGGTCCCATTGATGCTGTTTTTTTGGTTTGGAGAGGGTGGCTCTTACCTGAGCATCTGAGATGGTCAGGGGGGCAGCACTCTGCTGGGATAGATATTTGCCCTTTTGGTGGGGAGGGGGGGGAGTTTGCGCTGAACCTGTCAGCTAGGATGTTGGCAATGTCTGTGGGTTCGGTGTATTTTTTGTCATTTTGGACTAATTCTGAGCATATCTGGGAATTCCCACCCAGGTTCCTAACATAACTAAAGAAAGCCTTGTGATTATCCTTAGTGTCCTATGCAATTTTTCTCTCAAAGCTGGCCTTAGACGATTTTATGAGTGCCCGTAGTTTTTTGCTAATACTGATCAGAGATGCCTTCCCTTTTTGGGATTTTGATCTATCATGTAATAGCTTCCTCCTTCTATTGTATAGTTTGTTTATGGCTGGGGTCCACCAGACAGGACACCTTCCTTTGGAGGACTGGGTCTTGGTTTCATTTGGGATTGCATGATCCATGCATTCCTGAAGGTGTTCATAGAATGTGTTTATAAAGGATTCTGCAGTCTGGGCCGTATTTTCAACAGGCCCGGGGGCTTTGAAGGATTCCACCTCAGTTTTGAGGAGTGTGAAATTTGCTTTAGAGAAGTTTTTCACTGTGGTTTTCTGGGCAGGGGGTGGGGTCAGGATGTGAATATCCAGTGAGATTAGTTTATGGTCTGATCTTACCAGTGAGGGATACACTTCTGGTCTGGAGCATAGAGCCCCCATGTTGGTGATGATCAGGTCCAGTATGTTTTTCCCTCTTGTGGGAGTGGTAACAAGTTGTTCCATAGCATTTGAGTTTATAAATTCTAGGAACCTTTGGGCTAGGGTCTTGGAGCTAGAATAGTGCTCCCAGTCTATGTGGTAGTTGAAGTCACCCAATATAATGGTATTTGGAGAGACCTTCATATTTTCCAGTGTTCTCAGGAAGGCCGAGTGGGGTTCCTGGGTTTGGGAAGGTGGTCTGTAGCAGGCTATAAACTGGAAGGCAGTATTAACTACTGTTAGTTGCACATGGATAGTCTCTGATGCTTCATGCTGTCCCACCAACCTGGAGGTGTGGGTATCTTTGACGAATATTGATACTCCCCCTCCTTTTGTGGTTCGGTCCAAGTTTTGGGGCCGAAAAACATGGTATGAGGTATAACCTGGTAGTGCTGGGGTGCTCTCGGGAGCCTTGAACCAGGTTTCTGTTACTGCACAGATATCGATGTTCTCCATGCTAAGGAGAGTTTCGAGTGCGTGCATCTTGAGGTTTAGACTTCTGGCATTGAGTAGCATTACTCTTACTTTCTTATCCCTTGTGATACCTATGGAGGTGAGTTTGTCTTTTGAGCCTTGCCTAAAAAAGGCACTATGAGGGTGGCAAGAGCCTTTGCCAATATCTGAAAGCCCAGGGGTGACAGGTGCAAGCCGTCCCTAGCGAAGCATCATGGCTTGTCGAGCATGTCATCCCAGGCTGACAGGCATTGGATCCCCTTTGAATGACACCAATACTTAAGCCAATTGTTGAAATTGATCATCTTGTCTTCATATTGTGGCATCATTCTTGGTGAGGGTAAGATGCTACTCAAGGTCAGGGTCATACCGGCCTGGGCTACATGCTCAGAGAGCTCCTCTATGTCTTTTTTCATGTAGTCCAGGGAGGTACGTCTCAGGTCATTCACATCAGCATGGACAATGACTGAATCATATTTGTACTTGCCTTGGAGTGACCTGAGTGCTTGTGTTATGTGGCGGATCCTAACACCCGACAGGCAGCTCACAGTGACCTTCTCCTTGTTCAGCCTGGTGAGTGGGACGTCAGTATGCCTGACGATAGAGTCACCTATTACAAGTGTATCAGGTGTGTTGTTTAGCCTTAAGGGCTGTGACTGTTTGGCACACTGGCTTTGTGAGCTATGTGTTGCACGTGTTTTGTTTTGGGGCAGCGGTTGCTTGGGTGTCTGCTTTGGAGGTCTCTGCTGCTTAGGCAGATTTTTATTTAGAGCCTCCGAGTATGTTTTTGTGTGTTTATGTGTTTGGTTTGCTGTCGTGGTAGGTCTATGTGAGACTGGAATTGTAGTGAGTGTGGTTTCCTTCTCCTCCTGACTGGTTACGCCAGTACTGAGTTGAGAGAGCTTAGCCTCCAGTTTGGCTATATGGTTGCATCTCTCACATGTGTTGGAATTTGTTGGGAGGAGGAGAGTGTTGTCTGTGTACATGAGGCATTTGTAACATTGCCTCAAGATTCCCAGATTCACCAGCTGGACCGGAAAGGAGATTGACAACTGACATTCGGACATGCTAGAATAGTATTGGGAATTCCTTTATAATTGAAAAAAGGGCCAATGGGGAACAAGATACTCAAGGGGAGTTTGTGAGGGTGTAGTGCTTTTAATTTTTTAGTGCTGACTTATATAATTGCTTTAGTGAGCAAGTGCCAGGCTTTAGAGTAGGAATAGGGTGTTTATTATGAGAACTAGATCAGTTCTAAGGGAAAAAGTGAAGAGCAGACTTTGTGGAGCAGAGAATGGTTTAAACCCAATTAAGCGGAGCTGCCCGATGCTGAGCTATGTGCAAAATCTCGCAAAGCCGTGCCAAAGCGGGTTTTATACAGGGGGACTTGAAAGAGCTAGAAATTGGCCCAAAATGGCCAGTAGACTACCAGATTCTTGTGCTGGGAACACTCCTCCAGGGATAGATAGGCTGCTCTAAGCTCCCTACTGCCACTGGTGAACAAAGAAGCCTCCCTTTATCCAAGAAAGGAAATGGGCAACACAGGAACTTTCCAAAAGTCCAGAATACAGCAAAGCCTGTATGTGGACTACTCTAGGTCAGGAAAGACGGGAAACAAGGATAATTTTTTTTTTCTTTTTTGCAACAAACAGCAGGAAAATGCAATAAATATTTAACATAGGCTAGCGCACTTGAGTGTGTAGCCTCAACAGGTATATGCAACAAACAGGACAAACTTTAAAAGTGCAGGTGCAAAAACAACTTTAAACAGTTTAAAACAGTTCAAGAAGCAGAAATACTTGCAGTTTAGCTAGATCGGACAGTCGCCCAGGTAGTAGCAGGAAAAAAAGCACTTTTATCAGGTTAGCAGTCACTCTTTTAGCCTCTCTGCTGCTAGCATCACTCTGCAGGACCACGAGGAGCTTGGCTGAGTAGTAACAAGTGCAAAAACCGCGCCAAAGCGTGTTTTATACAGAGGGACTTGAAAGAGCAAGAAATTGGCCCAAAATGTCCAATAGACTACCAGATTCTTGTGCTGGGAACACTCCTCCAGGGATAGATAGGCTGCTCTAAGCTCCCCACTGCCACTGGTGGACAAAGAAGCCTCCCTTTATCCAAGAAAGGAAAAGGGCAACTCAGGAACTTTCCAAAAGTCCAGAATACAGCAAAGTCTGTATTTGGACTACTCTAGGTCAGGAAAGATGGGAAACAAAGATAATTTTTTTTTTCTTTTTTGCAACAAACAGCAGGAAAATGCAATAAATATGTAACACAGGCTAGCACACTTGAGTGTGTAACCTCAACAGGTAAATGCAACAAACAGGACAAACTTTAAAAGTACAGGTCCAAAAACAACTTTAAACAGTTTAAAACAGTTCAAGAAGCAGAAATACTTGCAGTTTAGCTAGATCGGACAGTCGCCTAGGTAGTAGCAGGAAAAAAAACACTTTTATCTGGTTAGCAGTCGCTCTTTTAGCCTCTCTGCTGCTAGCATCACTCTGCAGGACCACAAGGAGCTGGGTTGAGTAGTAACAAGCACAAAAAAACGCGCCAAAGTGGGTTTTATACAGGGGGACTTGAAAGAGCTAGAAATTGGCCCAAAATGGCCAATAGACTACCAGATTCTTGTGCTGGGAACACTCCTCCAGGGATAGATAGGCTGCTCTAAGCTCCCCACTGCCACTGGTGAACAAAGAAGCCTCCCTTTATCCAAGAAAGGAAATGGGCAACACAGGAACTTTCCAAAAGTCCAGAATATAGCAAAGCCTGTATTTGGACTACTCTAGGTCAGGAAAGATGGGAAACAAGGATATTTTTTTTTTCTTTTTTGCAACAAACAGCAGGAAAATGCAATAAATATGTAACACAGTCTAGCACACTTGAGTGCACTTTTATGTGCTTACTGAATATGTACCAATCATCTAACCAATATGTGAGTTACTTATGCAAAAAATGGAGGTTTTGAGATACACACACTGTACTTATGGTAATGTTTGCATTTGTCTAGTCAGAGTTTCATGATGCATAACTTAGCCAATGTAATTCTATGAAAACACTTTTGCCTGAATTAGTTGCAAAAAAGGTAAACCACTCTTCCTTAATGTTTTAATCTTGACATTTATTACTTAGGGGATGCATGAAATAGTTTCCCACATGGGGACAGAAAAAAGTTTCCCAGTGTTTCATGCATTTTATTCATGTGCCAGTGTGAGGAATTGCCCTCACTGAAATGATACCTCGTGACTGATCATAAATCATACTTACAGGATGAAACACTGTTTATCTTAACAATATCTGACTGACAAAATTACGCCACCATTTGGAAAGTATTAAAATAACCCAAAGGCAGTCAGGGTTAAGTGCTCTTATGCAATGACATTTTCTTTTTCTTTTTTTGAGTTTGTTTTTTTAGAGCAAAACTAAAACTTGTAAAGTCTTTTTTTTTTACTGTTTGGGCATCTTTTATTGGCAAACTTCATCTGATAGTGCATTATCTTCTCAAAACCAGCCACTATGTCTAATACAGACATGTTGCACCAGAAATATGAATAATGAAAATTAATATTTCATTGAGTTCAACCATGCTGAAGGTGCAAAGCAATGATTTGAAATATGGTAAGTTTGTAATCTGTTGGAAAAAATTATTATGCTTATTG
The DNA here is from genome assembly GCF_019279795.1 of Protopterus annectens. Classification (NCBI taxonomy): domain Eukaryota; kingdom Metazoa; phylum Chordata; order Ceratodontiformes; family Protopteridae; genus Protopterus; species Protopterus annectens. The sequence continues at coordinate 966,749,897 of NC_056730.1, read as the reverse complement.
GATAGGTGAAAACTGAAATTCAGAAGGCCTTAACTTACACTGTTCAGAGGAAATATTACATTGAAAATTTGTTTTCTTTGTAGAAGCAATAAAGTCAGAAGGTGAACTATTATGTTAAGTATGGTACTGTGCTAAATGCCCTTTTATCATCTCTGAAGCAAATATGCAATATTAGGTCTTTTTTTAATTTATGTACTTATATGGCTCATTCATGGCAAATTAGTTTGAGGAGAGATAAGAGGCAGAATATTCCACAAAATGTTACCCTGTGTTACTTAAGCAAAGAATAAGATAACATCATCCAGATCAGAGATACTGGGACTCAAATCTGCATCCACTGCAGTGCTCACCAGGGAGTCTGGTGGCTGGTGGTCCCAAGTAGCTTTGTTGAACTCATGCTGAAAAAGCTGCCTGAAAAAAGAAGTAATTGGAAACATATTTTTGGGGAATGTAATGAGATGGCAGACCTGAAAAAATTCCCTGCAGACTACTCTGTCAGAAATACTGGGTGAGCAAATTGGTATAACTAAGAGAATTATTTTTTTTGCTGTGATACAGAATTGGAATTGCCAAGACATATAAGGTCATGCTGAGTTTAATTCTGGTGGCTGCTAAAAAGCATTTACTAAAAAATGGAAATCAAAGTCTAAATTAACCATATTAGGGGTAGTGAATATAGTAACAGAGATAAAAGAACTGGACATGGGAGCTTTAGAAAGGGGTAGGAGCAAATTACATAGAAAAAATGGGAATTGTGGGAACAATACATGCAGAATAATGTTGTAGAGAAGGAATGAGGTTTAAGGGAAGGCAAGAATTAAATGAGTGATGTTATGTTCTATTAACAATGACTGTATAGACGATTATATGTAAGTATAATGTCTGCAACTGAAAATATGTCAATATGGTTTGTTTTCATTTATATGAATGCTTGATGCCTATGTCATAAGGGATAATTCAATAAAGGTGTTTCTTGTTTTAAAAAATACCTATGCAAACACTTCCAAGCAAAAATCCTAGACTTTGTTGCATATTTGGGAACCATACATATGTCCTAACATTGTTTCTTTGTGAATTGCTTATCCAGTCTTTCTTCCCATTCCTTTCTATCCTCTTCCAAATCATTCCTATAGTTACCATGTAATATTCTATATGCCCTACTAATTATACATTTTTAATAGCAGCTTCTATTATAGATTCAAGTAAAAACTGTGCCAGTGCTGGTCTTTCACTTAGGATTGCCCTATTTACCTATACTCTGATATCAATCCTTGATAGGGAAGGCAGTCTCTAGTCTGCAGTCCAAATTTATTCTTGGCCTCTTCCCATTCTATTACAATTCCCTTTCTAATTATTTGTTCCCAATACTTTGGTTCTTTTGCCAGTTTTCTGTAGTCAATTCCAGCCTCCTCTTGCCTATTCTCTGTACCCCTAATTGCAGTAATCCCTATTGGCAGAATCTCCTTTCTCTTTTCCCACATTGGCTGAGTTCTTTGAAGGCTATTAAATCTGTAATCTTCAGGCCAGAATGTGACAGAAATCATCAGAGACATTCTGCAAAATCAGGGACAGATGAGGGCACAGATATGGCCATCAATTATAGCCACTTGTATGACTGTGACTACATAACTAAGGTGTTTGGTTGAATCAAATGCATGAATAACTACATAAATAACTGCCACACAGGAGTTTGTCATCACAGCTCACAGCTGCCCAAATAAAGTGAACCCTCACCCCACATAAACATCTCAGCCTCTTATTAAACAGGGGACCAAAACCAAGAACAGCTATTGCCTGGATATACTCACACACTTGCTAAAATAAAAGACTTTGCATTAGCACATTTTTTGAAGGTTATGATGTCTGGATCTCAAATGTCTGTCATCATTATTTATTGACTCTAATCCTCATTTATTTGCCAGAACAAACATAAACTTTATGAGGTGAAGACCAAACTATTCTTTCCTTTCAGCCTTAGTATCAGTTAGGCTACTCTCTCCATTTCTGCTATCTTCTCTCTTTAACTCATTTCTCTCTGCCTCTCATTTCACCTCCTTCCTCCTAAACATAGAGGCTGTCAAGTTGATCTTTTCCCACATTCCACCCTCTTTTTCCTAACTTGCTGTCAGGTATTACCTTTCAGTTTTTTTTCAGTATACTATTAGGTACCCCTCCTTCCATTGTCGACACCTTACCCCTCTTTTTCAATTCCACACAACATGCTGTTCTAACTTTTTTGTAGCATCCATGCACTTACTAAGCCTTTATCTATCTTACTCACTTATACCCCTTCACCAAGAATGATGCCACAATACAGAGATAAGATGATCAGCTTTAACAATTGGCTTAAACTCTGGTGTCATTCAAAGGGGATCCAATGTCTGTCTGCCTGGGATGACATGTTGGACAAGCCATGCTGCTTCGCAAGGGACGGCTTGCACCTGTCACCCCTGGGATTCCGGATATTGGCAAAGGCTCTTGCCACCCCCATAGTGCCTTTTTTAGGCAAGGCTCAAATTCTAAACCTACCACCCTAGAACACAAAAAAGGAAACAAACTAAGGGTAATGCTGCTCAATGCCAGAAGTCTAAATCTCAAAATGCACGCTCTCGAGGCCCTTCTCAGTATGGAGAACATCGATGTTTGTGCTGTGACAGAAACCTGGTTCAAGGCTCCTGAGAGCACCCCAGCACTATCAGGTTTTACCTCATATCATGCGTTCCGGCCCCAAAATCCGGACAATACCAAGAAAGGAGGGGGGGTATCCATATTCATCAAGGACACCCACACCTCAAGACTGGTGGCAACGCACAATGCATCGGAGACCATCCAGGTGCAATTAACCATAGGCAAGACTGCTCTGCAAATTGTAGCATGTTACAGGCCACCCTCACAAACTCAGGAACCTCACATGGCTTTCCTGAAAACACTGGAGGGGATAAATGTATCTCCAAACAGCATCATACTAGGTGACTTCAATTACCCTAATATAGACTGGGAACACTACTCAAGCCCAAACACCCTAGCCCAAAAGTTCCTGGAATTCATAAACTCAAATGCCATGGAACAACTAGTCACCATCCCCACAAGAGGAGAAAACATACTTGATCTCATCATCACGAACATGGGAGCACAATGTTCTACACTGGAAGTATACCCCTCACTGGTGAGATCATCACAAACTAATCTCGCTGGAGGTCCTCATCCCACCCCCACCTGAAATAAAAAAGACCACAGTAAAGAACTTCTCGAAAGCCGACTTCACACTTCTAAAGACTAGTGTGGTCTCCTTTAAGGCCCCGAGCGTGGAAAACAGTACTCAAGCCGCTGAATCACTTACAAATGCCTTCTACCAGCACCTGCAGGACTGCATGGATAAGGCAATCCCAAGCAAAACAAAGACTCTTTGTACCAAAGGCAAGCGTCCAGTCTGGTGGACCCCAGCCATAAACAAACTCTACAACAAAAGGAGGAAGCTACTACAAGATAGAGCAAAATCCTTAAAAGGTAAGACACCCTTGATCACTATAAGTAAAAACTAAGAGCTCTCATAAAATCATCCAAAGCAAATTTTGAGAGAAAAATAGCTAAAGACTCAAAAGACAATCATAAGGCCTTCTTTAGCTATGTTAGAAACCTGGGAGGAAACTCCCAGATATGCTCAGAACTAGTTCAAAATGATGTGAAGATTACTGATCCTACAGACATTGCCAACATACTGGCTGACAGGTTCAGTGCAAACTTCTCCCCCCCCAAAAGGAGAGATATCTATACCAAACGATTGCAGCCCCCCAAACATCTCTAACGCCCAAGTGAGAACTGCTCTCTCCAAAGCAAAAAACACAGCATCCATGGGACCTGATGGTGTCCCCGGATGTGTGCTCCATGAACTCAACGAGGAATTAAACCCACAACTAGGACAGCTGTTTAATCATAGTCTCACCTCTGGATACGTACCCAGGGAGTGGCGCACTGCGACTGTGGTCCCACTTCACAAAGGTGGTGCCTCCACCGACCCTGGAAATTACCGGCCCATTAGCTTGACAAGCCTTATCTGCAAAGCCATGGAGAGGATCATAATGGACCTCATAAATAAAGACATAGGGAATTTGCAGACTTTGTTTGGCTTTGTCAAAGGCAGATCATGCCTTTTAAACTTGGTTGACTTTTTCGAAACAGTCACCAAAGCCATTGATGAGGGAAAGGCAGTCCATACAGCCTACCTCGATCTGGCGAAGGCCTTCGATACAATACCCCACTCGGGTATCATTGAAAAACTCATCAGCTTAAATGTTAACCCATACACCACAAGATGGGTTGCAAACTGGCTGAGTGACAGAACCCACAGGGTCAGAGTTGCTGGCGCCATGTCAGACTCAAAGCCTGTCACAAGTGGTGTCCCACAGGGCTCAGTCCTGGGCCCACTCTTGTTTGGCATCTACTTTTCCGAAGTACAAGCAAACACAGGAGGGTTATGGCTGACAAAGTTTGCAGATGACTGCAAACTGGGTGCCGTCGAAAACACATCTGACACAGATATCCTTCAGAAGGGTCTCACAGAAACGGATAACTGGTGCCAGAGCCATGGCCTAAAGTTAAATGCCAAAAATGCATAGTCATACCCTTCGGGAAAAACAAGGTTACCTAGCTACCATATAGGTGGCAATCCACTGAGCACAGAAGAAGTTATCAGGGACCTGGGGACCCAGGTTGACAGTAGCCTGTCATTCGACACCCATGTAGCTAAAGTAGTTAGGAAGACCTTCTACATTGCCCACCTTATCATGAACGGATTCACATCTAGATCAAGGGAGGTCATAGTCTCCCTATACTCATCACTCATCAGACCAATGATTGAGTACAATGCCCCATTCGGAATGTATCTGACCCGACACTTGCAGCAGCTGGAGAGGCCACAAAAGTTCCTCACCAAAAGGATAAAGGGTCTCAAAAATCTGTCCTATGCTGCCCGACTGAAAGAACTCCAGCTCTATTCAGTCGCTTACCGCTTGCTCAGAGGTGACCTTTGCCTGACATACAAGGCCATGTCAAACCCAGATTTGATGAATATGCTTCACCTCAAAAATCTAGATCCGTCAGAGCCACAAGGGCGGGAGACTTAAACCTCGACACGGCTATTAATAGGACGTGCTGGAGGGATAGATTCATCACCCAAAGACTCCCTATGCTGTGGAACAAAATCCCGGTATATGTGAGGCAGAGCACCTCGCTGGCCTTGTTCAAGAGAAATCTTGACCAATGGATGGGAGATCGCAGATATACCCCAGGGATCACCTCAGTGTCACTGCTCGACAGAGGCACAGCAAAATAATGGGTATAGTTCCCCATACTAAAGGGGTGGCGTAGACCACAAAACTGTGGGCTAGGCTTGTAAATGCCCTCGGGCAGATAGCCTAGTATGAACCTATGAACCTATGAACCTACTCAGTAGCTGTATCCTCCTGATCAACAACCTTCTCTGAAACTCTGACTTAACTTCACAGTCTCTGTCACATAACTTCACCAGCATTCCCATACAAATTCCTTTCCAGCTCTTGTCATATGTTTGGCTGCTTAATTATTAAAGTAAAAACAATTCTTTATACAAACATATTTGTTTCAACAAACTAAAGTCACTGCTACCTTTATTGAATACCTTATTTTCTATATAATTTTATCTTCAGATGAGACTACTAAAACCCAAAAAGATCCAAACCAATCCTGGACCTCTTCAACAATCTGTAAATCTTACAATATACAATAACACCCAATATCCTTCAAACTATCCCAGCTCTAATAATACTGTCAGAAAAAGTCACAGCTTTTTACAAATAGCATGCATTAATACCTGTTGAACAAGCAGCAATTGGCCTGTATGGTAGCATGGCTATCTACAGAAAACTCTAATATAATTAAGCAATAATCGCTAAGTGGGTGTGGGTATATGAGGATTTACCTACGGTTGGCTTGGTTTGATCATGAGGGCAAACCTTGAGCATGTCACATGGTTTTGTGCAATATTTGTTCAAGTCTCTATTATACCTGGGGAAGTTGGGGGTATGAAGTCTGAGTGGACATTGCTCAAGACCTAAGTAGCTGGGGTCATGAAACAGTGCTATGGCCAAAATGTATCCATTGGACATGGTGGTGGATAACACTTGTGAGGAAAGCAAACTAGACTAAGAAAGATGCCTTCCATGCAATGATGGGGGAGGCGTGTGCTCCATATCTAATTGATAAGTACAGACAGCTTAGGAAGACATCAGCTGCAGCAGTTGCCTAATTGAAGGCACAATAATGGAAGGAGATTTGCAAAGCCATGGAGAATGGCTCACAGATGTCCTCATTCAGGTTCTGAAAAATCAGCTGATGACTCAGAAAAAGTGTGAAAATATAGTCCAGCCTATTCTCAGCAAGGGTACAGAGTTACTAACCATGAGTATTAGCATTGTTGGGAAATAGAACAAACCCTTTGAGGAATTCCTGAACCCAGTGGACATGACCGCTTTTGAGGAGTTGCTGCCAGAAGAAGCTGGCAGAATATTATCATTGGTGTGGAGGAGACTTGTGCACCGATGAAACAGCTTCAAGGTGGCAAGGCTGTGGAAGTGCACTGTTTGGATGCCATAATTAGCATTTATTTTCATTGTTGTGGGGGAGACATGGGCAGTACATTTGGACTAGCAAATGAAAGTGGTGGCCCCATGTTAACTGGGTAAGTAGACTGGTCCAAGGATCCTTTATACATACTTTATGATATTACTAGATAGAGAACAATAAGAGAAGAATATATCAGCATACCAAATCCTCAAAGAACATAGTGTAATAAATCTCAACAGCATCAAAATTTTGAGAAATAGCATGAGAGATATGTATCAGCCAAAAGCATAAACCACCATACATAAAGAATTCAAAGGCTGTAAGATGTAATATGGGAGTCATCAAAGAAAATAACAGATTAACATTCAGAAATGTTGTTGAGCATAGGTAGTACATACATATGATTAGCTAAGATATATATATATATATATATATATATATATATATATATATATATATATCTTAGAGAGCGCATTACCCAACCCCTGCTTAATACCCCTTCAACTGAACTTACACACATATAAAATCATAGGATCATAGGAACTTACTAGGCTATTGGCCCTGAGGCCCTTAAAAGCCTAGTCAATACTTTAGCCCACATTCCAACAAGTCAGCACCCTTTGCCCCTGTCAAGCAGAGACACAAGTGGAATGCCAGGGGTGCATTTTCTGTTCCCCATCCAGTAATCCAGGTTGCGCTTAAAAAGGTTTAATGAAGATTTAATGACTCTGCTTTACATAGAGAGGGAATCTATTCTACCAAAGGGATAGTCTCTGGGACACAAATCTGTCCTACCAACAAGTCCTATTGATGTCACAGACCAGGTTGAGGTCACGCATGCAGATTACTCGAGTGGAGCTTGACTTGCGGATATGCAGCAATCCCATCAGGGTGGGGTCGGAGATTGCTTTGTATGCCAGACAGAGGTCGCCTCTGAGGAGTCTGTAGGAGACTGAGTAGAGGGACAGGGGATTTTAGCCTATCTGTGTAGGGTAGATGTCTGAGGCCCTGGATTCTCTGGCTGAGAAACCCCTGTGGTCTCTCCAGCTGCTGCATGTGCTTTTTGTGGTACATGACGAAAGGGACACTGTACTCAATAATGGGTCTTATAAGGGAAGAATACAGGGATGTTATGACCAGCTTGTCCCTGGATGAGATACCGTTACTAATAAGGTGGGCCATGTAGAAAGATTTCCATACAATGGAGGCAATATGGTGGTCAAAAGTCAGTTTGCTATCAACCTGGGTGCCCAAGTCCCTCACAACTGATTGCATGCATAGTGCCTTATTATCAATGTGATAATTTGTGGGGACATCATTCTCCCCAAAAGGGATGACGATGCATTTTTTTGGCATTCAGTTTGAGGCCATGTTCCTAGCACCAGTCATTTGTTTGGGTGAGACCCTCTTGGAGGATGTCCACATCACTAGGGGAACTGATGACAGCACCCAGCTTGCAGTCTTCTGCGAATCTGGTCAGCCATAGCCCACTAGATTTGGCCTGCACCTCTGAGAAGTATATCCCAAACAGCAGATGCCTCAAGACCAATATAAGAGTAGTTTCAATGAGAAAAGAATATTTTGACTTAAAATAGTAAGCAGCTGTCTACCTGGGTCAATAAAGCAGTTACATTTATTTTCTGCAACAAAATAAGCTTTGAGATACTTTTTGAACATTTTAAGATTTTCTGTTTTTCTTATTGTTACAGTAATGTTGTTCTAGCTAGCTGGTGCAATTTTGGAAAATGCTCTTTCATAGGCAGATAATGTAATGGATGATCTTAATGACTGTATTCAGTCACTGTGCCTAAGGGAATAGCATGTATTTCTAATGCTTAGTTTATTATGGAGAGGAGGAGAGTGTTGTTGATGCAGTATTTGGTGTGACCAAGGCCACATGAGGGCAAATCTGTGTACAGAGCATACCTCAACTTGGCAAAGGCTTTCAACACAATCCCACATTCAGGCATTACTGATAAACTTAGCAAACTGAATATAAACCCCTTTGTTGTAAGATGAGTTTCCAACTGACTCACAAACTGGACACACACTATCAAAGTGGCTGACTCCACATCAACCAGCAGACCTGTTACCGGTGGGGTGCAGGAGGGGTCAGTACTGGGTCCCCTACTGTTTGGTATATACTTCTCAGAAGTTCAGGTCAAAACTAAGTGGTTGTGGCTGAGCAATTTTGCAGATGACTGCAAACTAGGTGCAATCATTGAATACCCAAAATATGTCAGTATACTCCAGGAAGGTGTCACACATACAAACAACTGGTGTACTAGTCACAGTCACAAAATGAATGCAAAGAAATGCATCATCATTCCCTTAAGCACAAACAATGTCCCTTCACACCATCAAATCAACAACAATACCCTAAGTAACCATGAAGTGGTAATGGACCTGGAATCACAGGTTGACTGCGACCTTAACTTCAACCACAATGTGTGTACCATAGTAAGGAAAGCTTTCTGTGTAGCACACTTGATTAGTAAAGGCATCACCTTGAGAGTAAAAGAAGTTATAGCCCCCCTATAGTCGCCACTTATCAGGCCCATAATTGAGTATAACGCCCCGTTCGGCATGTACCATATTAAGTACCTGCAACAATTAGAGAGACCTCAGAGGTTTCTAACAAAGAAGATCAAGGGGCTCCAGCATGTGCCTTACACAGACCGACTATAGTCCCTGTCACTATACTCTGTATCATATAGACTTCTTAGGGGAGACTTATGCTTGGCCTACACAGCAATCCAAGACCCAAATCTAATGAACTTGCTGCATATCTGTAAATCAAATGGGTCTAGGGCTTCCTGTACCAGGGAGTTAGATATGGCCTGTGACCAAAATAGAACATGCTGGAGGGACAGATTTATCTCCAGGTGACTGCCACATCTTTGGAACAGGCTACCAATTCGTTTGAAACACAGCACCTCTATGATACTGTTCAAAAGGAACCTGGACGAGTAGATTGGGCACTCTAAATTCTTACTGGGGATAGTGCCCACAACCCTCCTGGACATGGGCAGCCATCACTAAATGCAATCTTGGGTATTGACTAGCACTTCTATGCCATTATATTGGGTTGAAACGGCTAGGCTTAAAATGACCTCTGGGTCGATAGCCTAGTGATCTTCTATGATCCTATGAACCTATAAGACTTGCCCAAACAGAAATTGGGAGCCAGTTGCTTCTTTGTAGTGTGATACAGTGGTGCTCTCTATTGTTAGTGAGGTTGATAAATATGAGCATTTTTTTCTGGCCATTTGGATTAGGATGGTGCTTTGAGCAATGCACAGTGCTGTAGTTGGTGGCTGTATTCTCTTCTAGGGAGCAAAACATATAATGCTATGGTGTTCCTGGCTTCTCTAGCTAGTAAGTTTGAAATTATTAGAAAACTTTGACATAATTTGACACTTTATTAACTTGGGACTCAGTGTGTATATTGAAACATATATTTTGATCCACTGACATGCCTAATGGTTTTATGATTATGATATTTTGAGTATTTTATAGGTTTTAGGAAGTACCAAAAACTATAAGTGTAGTTACTCCTGGTGTGTTTGTCAGCCAAGGCAGGAATTAGGGCTGCTATATACTACATGAGGGAGACAGAAAGAGTAATGAAACTGATTTATCCAACCACCTTTTTAACCACAATTCCTACACAAAGGCAAATAAGATACAAAACAAGTAGTAATACATACAGGTTTTCTTTTACATTGTAAAATATGGCAACAAAATAGAAATATACAATTGATTATGTAGATAAGAAATATAGTAATAACAAGGATATAATACATGTGTGAAGTGTTTCTTCCATAAATGCAATGATTAAAGGCTTTTGTACAGAATAAGTTGCATGGAATAGTTTGTAAATACAGTGAGAAATGAGGAAAATAGTTTATCTGACCTTGTAATGCTCTGTTCTCCTCAAATCAAAAGGTTTTAATGTAAATAGAAGAAATATGATGGACAAATCATATAGTAAAGAACTATTTGCAAAAGTACATTCAATGGTCGAGGTAATCATATGAGGTGTGTGACAAAGGGGGATGCTGCCAGCACAGCTATCTGGAATTTTGTAAATAATTATATGTCATTTGTGAATATCAACATGATGCATACAAGATGATTGTCTTACAAATGTATTAGAGCTGTATGTCATGTGTATATCAAACTGCTTAAAGTTATTTGCAAAGTGCTGTTTGAAATGTAACCACAGTGTACCCTATTGGAAAAGAGCAGAAATGTACATGCACTATTGTAACTGTTTAAATGTATATATTTTAATAGTGGAAACTGGGGTACAGGAGGTTAACCTCAGTCTAGTAAATTTTATTAAAATAGCTGAATTTAATTTACTTTATGGCTACACAATAAAAGATGATGTGTTTCAGTTTCAATGCAGCAAGGAGGCACATTGTCTAAAACAAGGGCCTTTCTGTATTGTCTTGGAAGTGTTTTATTACTTTATGACTTCCAGGATCTGCCAAAGACCTGAAGAAAAGCCCTTGTCTATGTAGTTTTACAGGTAGATGCCAAATGCTATCAGCTGCCATCAGTGGTTGTTTTGGGCCTGGGGACTAGAAGTCAGATGACAAGAAATGATGTCATTCTGCAAGTTATCCTAGCAGTAATATCTGAGATATTTATTTGAGGAGACTCTTAGAAAGACACAGCATTCTGTAGTCTGTCTTGGACCTGACAAGAAGACCCATTCACCACACATTTGCCTTGCTCTGTAAGTACGTTTCTAGGGTATAGTAACTCTCCTAGGTACAGCCAGGAATGTAGCAATATTTTTCTTTATTTGTTTGAGACTGCCCTGCAATGTTGTTTTAAATATTATCTGTGGTTTTGAATTCTGATGTCACTGTGAATATATATTTAATATTGTTTTGTTCTTTTATTTATTATTAAATATATTTAAACCTTTCATTGTGGCTGATTTGTATAGAGATATTTAAGTTCTGAGAGTAATTGCTTATTTATTTGTTGACACTGTGTAGGCCACTCCTAATAGCCTTGCTCTTGGTCAAACTACCATTTGTATTAATAGTAACATTACACGATAAGACTGGACACCCTTTGTTAAAGGCCATAAAGTAGCTGATAAGGAGTCGGCTGGTTGCAGTGATAACTACCTTATAGTCTGGGCAAAAGGGGCATAGCTAGTCAAACTGTGCCAGCCTTTCCTAGGTGTGAGTGAGTGTGTGTGTGTGTGTGTGTGTGTGTGTGTGTGTGTGTGTGTGTGTGTGTGTGTGTGTAAATCAAACCTCAAAGAGTATGTGTATCAGCTACTTGGACAGGGACACGAAGCACAGGTTGGACAGAGAGGGTACTGGAGGTCTTGACTTATGCCATTCAGCTGAGATCTCAACTCTATAGTTGTGTCAGTAGGGAGTCTTACTGGGGATCTGGAGAAAGAGGGAGAAACCAGCTCTGGACTGTCTGTGGTCTCTCTGTGCTCTTAAGGGAAATTGCACTTGATGCAGAGAGCTGCATCTGGAAATACTGTATGGTTTGATTTTTTAGGTCTAATAACTTTTTTTTAAAGGTTTTATTATTTACACAGAATGTTTTGCTGAAACTCCAGTGTAATATATTTTTTTCTTGTAATTTGGTAGAATTTTAGTGGTCTAAGGGTTAAATTCTATTGATTGTCAATTAATGTTGATTATATTATTTGTCAAGGGTATTTACATGGATGTGTTTGTGTACATGGTTATCTGATGAAGTCTCTTTAAAGAGATGAAAGCACTTACCTTTGTCATTTTGTTATTTTATTTTATTATTTTTTATTAAAATGTCTAGTCGACCTTTGCTGCTGTTGTTGAATTGCCTGATGTCCTTCAAGGATGCATCTGCAGTCATAACATATGGGTTGTCCTGCCTCAGGCAGCCCTTCGGTCGGCCGGATTCCAAAGTCTGGGTCTGGCCTCGGCTGATGTCGCACTTTCCCCGACGTCAGAGCGTCTGGGGTATAAAAGCATCAGCCGACGCCATTTTCCTCAGTCTTTCTTGCCGCGCGGTACCCGAAGCAGAAGCTGTTCGCAAGTGCCGGTCGGTCAGATCCAGTGAATTCAGCTACCGAAGACTTCAAAAAAAGCTAAGTACCCCGTTGGGGACTCTTTCTTGCCTCAGCCGATGTCAGACAAAGTAAATAATTGTTTAACTTGTGGGAAACAAATACCTCATAAGGATTTCCATTCCTACTGCCTTCCTTGCTTAGGCCCAGACCACGACGTATCAGCTTGTTTAGCCTGTGCTTCCTTCAACCGACGAACTCTTAGACGTCGGTCGGAGTTTGCAGAGGAATTTTTTGGAGCCTCTTTTGCTTATAAAATGCCGTTGGAGACTCCGACTTCGCATATGGTGAAAAAACGGAAGGAAAAGGACCGACACTCGTGGCCCGCGGTTTCGGCTGAAACCACGGCTAGGCCTACCGCGAGTGTCTCGGTTTCGGCCGAAACCGAGTCCTCGGAGATTCCTTCTTCTGAACCCATACATTCGACCACCGAGGCCCGGGAGGCCCCGGTTGAGTCGGCTACCGAACTTCCTACCGAAACCAGTGTTCAGGAAATGTCCAACACCATTCCTTTGGACATTTCTACTCCTGCACGTGGGGCAGCTAGGCCCCCTACTTCCATGTCCATTAAGGCCTTTTCTAGGGCTAAAGCTGCCAAACTATCTAAAGCTTTGCCTACCAAAACTACCTCCCAGAGGCCTTCCTCTAGTTCACAGATCCTCAGCCTTGCAGAGGACCTTATTTCCTTAATTAGGGGTTCACAACCTCACCCAGACAGGGCCTCTCACCCTCCTCCGGACAAAAGGCCCAGGACTGACCCACACTCTTCAGATGATTCCACGGATGGGTCTGAGTTGTCAGACCACCAGGAGGGGGCTTACTCGCCTTATGAGGATTCAGATGCTGAGGAATCTATCCCTTCGGCCTCCCCTCCTGAAGAGTTTTCCTTTGGTGAGACTCTACACTCCATGAGAGAGCATTTTCAATGGTAAGGTCAGGACTTCTCTGATTCTAGAAAAAGATTAAGGACCTTTTTGCATTTGCCTCAACATAGGCCCTTAGCTATACCTCCTGTTCTTAATGTAATTGATGATGTGTACAGTGATGTCAGTACAGCCCCTGATACTCTTCCTCCGGCCCCTGCCAAACCTGACAGATACTACAGGGTCCCGGATTCTCATTTCCATCTGTATAAAGCCCATTCTGCAGACCCAGAAACTATTTCTCAGGGCCCTAAAGGGGTTGCAGCCGCCACTGCCAAAAATCCTCTACCCTCTGAAAGAGAGTCTAGAGCTTTAGAGAGATGGGGAAATAAGGTATATACTTCTGCAACTCTTTCTGTCAGGGCATTAAATTGTCAATTTCATATGATACAGTACCAGGAGTATTTGTTAGATGAACTGAATAAGAAACTTTCTTCTCCTGAACCCCTAGACCGTAAATCCCTTCAGGATTTGGTGCACAATTCACAACAGGTTAGTAATCATTTCTTAAAATGTGGCTATGATGCACTGGAGGCTTCATTTAGATCAGCTATGACTGGGGCAGTTATTCATAGGCATGCCTGACTGAAGGAACAATCTTTGCCAGACCATGTTAAAGCTAAACTCCTGGATGCTCCAGTGGAGAAACAAAATTTATTTTTCTCCTCTGCTCAGGAGATCTTAAAAAAGGTTGAAGAAAAGGCAAAATCTGTGCAAACAGTTAAAGATTTCCTGCAAGTACAACCACCGAGATTCAGCAGAAACTGGCCTACTAAGAATTGGTCCTTTCCAGACTCGGACAGAGCCCAGAGAGGCAGGAACAGGCACCCTAGAGGCAGAGGTCAATTGAAGGGCTCCTACAGAGGCCGTCAGTGGCAGCCTGCCAACCAGAGGAGTAGTGCAACAGCAACAACAACAACTACTACACCAGGACAGGCTCAATGACTTAACTCTGATCCCGCCTACCAGGGATCAACTGGAAGCACCCTTGGGTGGAAAGCTGGCTTTATTCTCAAAAAACTGGCATTATATTTCAAAGGATACATGGACACTGCAAATAATAGACAAAGGATACAGGTTCCACTTTCACACTTTGCCAAAAAGAAACGGAATGCCAAACCTTCCACCAAATCAGAGGGCAGAGGCTTTAAGACAGATCAACAATTTGCTTCAGATGAAAGCTATAGAAAAGGTACCATGTTCAGAACAAGGCCAAGGATTTTACTCCAGACTATTCCTTGTACCAAGAAAAGAAAATCAATGGAGGCCTATTCTCGACCTATCCGCACTGAACACTTATCTCATTGTGCCAAAATTCAAGATGCTGACCCTACAGCAACTTCTTCCCATGTTGGGCAAGGAGTCTTGGCTGGTGACTCTAGATCTCAAGGAGGCATACCTGCACGTCCCTATTCGACCAAGTTGCAGAAGACACCTCAGATTTCTTGCAGGATCAGAGCATTATCAATTTTCAGCATTGCCCTTTGGCTTATCTACTGCGCCCAGAGTATTCACGAAATGCCTGGCATCAGTAATTGCACATTGCAGACTTCAGGGAATTCAAATTTACCCATACCTGGACGACTGCCTAATACAAGCGGACAACAAGGGAAGTTTGATAAAGGACTTGGCCTATGCCATACACCTGCTACAGGCCTTGGGATACATAGTCAACATCCAAAAGTCAAGACTAGTACCATCCCAAAGGATAACCTTTTTGGGTGCAGATCTGGACACAACCACCCAAATGGCCTTTCTCACAGAAGAAAAACAAAAACAACTTCCAGATTACTTCATGATTCTGACAAGACAAACTCAGCTTACTGAAAGGAAAATCCTGCAGGCCCTGGGTTACATGGCATCCTGCATAATTCTGATACTGCATGCCAGGCTGCATATGAGGAAATTACAATGGTACCTAAGGAGTGTATGGTCTCAACACAGTCACAGTTTAGAAACCTTGATACCAATCACTCCATGCCTTCAAAAGGAATTTCTGTGGTGGGCTCAGGCCTGCCAGTCCAACAGAGGGCTGCCTTTCAACAAACCAAAAACAAGACAGACCATCACCACGGACGCCTCAGACTGAGGATGGGGAGCACACATGGAGGGCAAGTGTATCCAAGGCCTATGGCCTCAAGGACAGCTAAGCATGCACATAAACCAAAAGGAAATGCTGGCAGTGATGCATGCAATCGAGGCCTTCAAACCCTTCCTCCAACAAGGCCACCTACTAATAAGGACAGACAACACCACGGTCATGTGGTACATAAACAAGCAGGGAGGCACACACTCTTACCCTCTATGCCGGATGGCTATGAATCTATGGGAACTATGCCTGAATCTCAATATCCAACTACAGTCCCAATTCGTGCCAGGGAAAGAGAATACACTGGCGGACAGCTTAAGCAGAACTACCATGGATGCACACGAATGGATGCTGCACCCAGACATCTTCCAATTCATAGCAAAGACATGGGGAATGCCGGAGATAGATCTGTTCACCTCCCCACTCAACCATCAACTGAAGACATTCTGCTCAAGGACATACCACCCACAAGCTTGGAGGGTGGACTCTCTCTCTTTCAGCTGGAAAGCCCTAAAAGTATATGCCTTCCCACCTCTCCCATTGATGTACAAGGTCCTAATGAAGATCAGAGAGGAACAGCCAAGAGTGATACTAATAGCTCCAGACTGGCCAAGGCAACACTGGTATCTATTATTGAGAAGCATGTCGCAGGCAAAATCATGGCCTCTCCCCCTATGGCCTCTTCTTCTGACGCAGAACAATTTCAAGACCATGCATCCCAACTTGAAAACATTGCAGCTAACTGCCTGGAAAATTCCTTAAATCCCAATCAAACTGTTTTATCTCAGAGGGTGAAGGACATTATCTTGGAGGTTCGCAGGCCTTCCACAAGGAAGACATACTCAGCTAAATGGAAGAGATTTCTCATTTGGAGCACATCAAAAGGCTCAGATGTCACAGTGGCAAACATAACACATATCCTAGAATACTTAGCAGAATTGTTCCACAATGGCCTGTCCTATTCTTCCATTAAGATTCATGCTTCAGCAATTTCAGCAGAATACAATGTGGATCCACCTATCTTCTCGCACCCTCTCCTCAGACGATTTCTGAGAGGGATCAAAAATATTAAACCTCCAAGAAGACCCCCTCTACCTGCTTGGGATCTCAACTTTGTGCTCGAGAAACTGACACTTCCTCCTTTTGAACCAGCAGCATCAGCGGGTCTACAGTTTCTGTCTTGGAAAACTGCATTCCTTCTGGCAATCACTTCAGCAAGAAGAGTATCTGAGTTACAAGCATTAATGGCAGTGCAGCCATTTCTTATTTTCCATCAGGACAGAGTTTCACTAAGAACCAATCCTACTTTTATGCCAAAGGTGGTATCTAGGGTATCCTTGAACCAAGCTATTCACTTGCCTACATTCTTCCCTAATCCACAGAATAGAGGGGAAACTTTGCACACCCTGGATATACACAGACAACTACGCTACTACTTGGACAGAACAAAAACTAGCAGAAAAACTGACCAACTTTTTGTAGCATATGCTACTGGGGTGCAAGGAAAAGCAATTTCCAAACAGACAATTTCAAAATGGATAGGAAATTGCATTCGATTTTGCTACTCCTTTCATGGAAAGACAGTTCCTGAAAACATCAGGCCTCATTCCACAAGGGCCACGGCCACCACTACAGCCTTCCTATGAGGGATGGCTACCAAGAACATTTTAGAAGCTGTTACTTGGAGCTCCGTGCATACATTTGCCAAGCATTACAATCTACCTTTATACTCCAGATCCAGAGCAGGTTTTGCTACTGCAGACCTGCAGGGGATCTTAACTACACCATTCTTTTCTTAGTACCTCCTCCCCCAGATTGGCTATGGTATTCTACCCATATGTTATGACTGCAGATGCATCCTTGAAGGACATAGTACAGTTTTGTACCTACCATAAATGTAGATGTCCGATAGGTATGCATCTGCAGTCAGGTTTACCCTCCCTCCTACCCCTCTGTGGTATTCCTAAGGTACTTACCCCTCTTTTAGCTAGCTGGGGGAATCTATTATGGTGTATTTGTTTGTTTATACATGTATATAATTTTGCAAATGTTTGGAACTTTTCTGCATTTATCCAAATTTAGCCTTCCTAGAGGGCACCTGGCATCTAGGGCAAGAAAAACTGAGGAAAATGGCGTCGGCTGATGCTTTTATACCCCAGACGCTCTGACGTCGGGGAAAGTGCGACATCAGCCAAGGCCAGACCCAGACTTTGGAATCCGGACGACCGAAGGGCTGCCTGAGGCAGGACAACCCATATGTTATGACTGCAGATGCATACCTATCGGACATCTACATTTATGGTAGGTACAAAACTGTACTTTTTTTTACAAGTAAGATTATATTAAAGTAAATGAATAGGTGTTCTACAATGTTTAAACAATATTTCATTATTTGTTTATGTTCAGTGGTTTATTACTGTAAATTAAAGCCTCCTATGCTATTTCTCTCAAGTATACAGTTTATTGCTTCTATTGCTTTATGTATGAACTTTCAAGTGTAGTGACAACATATTCATATCATGTATGTCAAGCTTCTAATAATGAAGGTAAACATTTTATATATATATATATATATATATATATATATATATATATATATATATATATATATATATATATACATATATATATATATATATATGTATATATATATATATATGTGTATATATATATATATATGTATATATATATGTATATATATATATATATATATATATATATATATATATATATATAAAATATATATATTCGTTTTACCTCTCATTGACAGCTATCAAACTTCATATGCTTGTTTTCAAATATATTTACTTATAAGTATATTCAAATGTATTTCTCAGCATGTGTAACACTATAATTATTTCCCTTCTTCAGTTCCAGTTTGTATGTTTAACTATAGTTACAGTGGTATTTGAACTAATGCATATTTAAATGGTTCCACCTTTTTATTCAAATTAACTTTTTAAAGCTGCCTGTCAGTCAGAGTCTCTGAACATGAACAGCTCTGTTCTCTTGTTTAGGTGGGAATTCTATCTGAACTCTAGTGTTTACCAGAGAAAGCTTCATGTGTTCTAAATGAAGTAAAAAAGCTCAAGCTATGGAGAGATGGGCTTCATATCTTATTACCTCAGAAGCACCTCACATAGTGACAACTCATTAGTCACAATTTCCATTTTTCATATTGAACCTGAACATTTCATCTATGAATAGAGACTACTTCAAAGCCATTAAAAATGTCATAATTTCTCCACTGTTAAACATCAAAGCACGCATCCATAGCAACAGCAATCAACCCCTCCCCCAATCCAGCATATCGTAAGTTATCCCGTTAAATAGAACAGTAAGATATTATCTAAATATGACAGACAGCTTTTAGGTTTTACTATTAGTTTTAGTGAAACAAATCTTCTAATGTTACTATAGTTAATGATTACTTTGAGGTGCTTCCACTCTTAGGTGAAGAAGTTTATCTGTCATTTCTTTTAGTATACCATTTAAGTAGCAGTTTTACTTTAACACTGTTAATGTATTTTCCTTTTTATAAAAGAAAGTATGTCACTCATAGTGTGTGTTTCCCTTTAGTAGGTAACTGCAGTGACAACTTTAAATTCAGCTATGTGTTATACTGTAGCCATTTTCTACTTCAAATATAAAGTATACATTAGTTCCTGAGTAAGCAATTCTGTATACAACCCCTCAGATCCTATAAATAATTTATATTTATATCCTATAAATGCTGCATGCTTTGTTTATGGGAAACATAATATTTGTGTCATGACTTATTAAAATGATTCTTAATTATCTGTAAATTAGACCAGCTTAAGACAGAAACAAAGGAATTCAGTTACCATTACCTTACAAGTAGACTGCTTGTTGATTATCTGATCCCTATTTATGCTATAGTTGAGCATGTTGTCATTTCATGTTTTGTTGGTAAAGATATGTAAAGAAAAACTAAGCTTGTTTACATAAAAGGAAAAAAAAAACAACCCTTGACATCCTGTTATTTCCTTTGTAAATAAAGAAAAGGGAAAAGAAAGCTCTTTATTTCCCCTTAGTTTCTTCTTTTTCTCATTTGTCTTATTTATATTTGTCTTTTTAAGAATATAATGGACCAGTCCATATCCTCTGTTTGTTCAAAAATGTTAGTTTGTAGATATGACAATGCAAGGTCAAGATCTTCGAAGAAACCCCATTAGAAAGGAAAATCTTCAGTCTAGCTAGGAACAGTAAATGTATTTGTATCTGCTTTTTCTTAAGTTCTCGGTAGCTGCGGTGGAGCAGTGGTAGAGTTGTCCCCTCACAGCAAGACGTTCTCCAGTTCGATTCTCAGCTGGAGTGCCTCCTTTGTGGAGTCTGCATGTCCTCCCTGCAGTCAAGTGGCGTTTGAAAGACATGCGTGAATGGGCGTGCCTTAGTTGAAGGTTGGGTGTTGAGCTGGCACCTCGGCAATGTAAAAATCTACTGCCAATCATTAGTGGACTGAAGTTCCGCTGTGGCGACCCCTAACCGGGAAAAGCCGAAAGAAGAACAACAACATAAGGGGAATTAATTATTTCCTTTTAGACATCACTGTTGCAGAATAGTCATTATCAAAATGAGTATTAGTTCCTTCTGGTTTAAGTGGTGACTTAACCCAGGCACTTTTGAGTGCCAGTTCTTTATCCTGAGATGAAATAAATTTAACCAAGAAGGACCTCTGGGAAGTACTGGACTTTGATACAGGATTAATCGCAGATATGTGTGCTCTCTCTATACCAAAAGAGAAAGATTCAGGCAAATCTAAAGTTTTAGGGAGCCAGGTAGACAAGAAATTAACCATATTTCCACCTTCTGTTCATTCTGGTGTAACAAAAATATGAATGTTGTTCCTATGCAAACTTTTCTCAAGGTTATCTATTTGTCACTAGCAAAGACTTGTTGTGATTTAACAGGAATTCAGTATTGTTCTCCCCTTCCCTTAGTCTTCATTCCATATCATTCAAGGAGACTTTAATGCTGGAAATTTAGGTTCTTTGTAACTGCAGAGCTTCAGTAATTTGTTCCATTTGTTTGCAACGGTTTTTCTTAAAGACATCTATTTGGGCGTCCAATCTATCTATTTTCAAAGACAATTCTTGAATAGTAGTCAGTAATGACTGAAGCTCTTTTTTGAACACAGAGCCGTGAGATGCTGCCTTTGTATAACTCATGGTGCTGCAGGATTCAATGAAGAAATTTTATCTCACAGATTTCGCAGGAAAATAGTTGAAGAAAATGTTTCGATATAATCCTTTAGGACACCAAAGTTTATTATAATTTACTTAATTGAGTTATTTAGGATTATTTAGAAAGAAAATTTCCTGTCAGAAATATATGTAGTAGCAGAGCAGAAAAAAGTGCTGCTATCCAGGTCTCATTCTGGTCATTCCCCTCCGTCCAGATTTCTTGTGCTAAGAGGTAGAGAGGTATGGAAATTTCTTAACTGCTGCTGCTGCCAGGGGAAAGCTTGATCACTCTTACTCTCTCTCACATTCATAAACACACACACTCACACACACACACACACACACACACACACACACACACACACACACACACACACACACACACACACACACACACACACACACACACACACACACATATACACAGACAGTCTCTTCTGCTTTTCTCATGCATTCACTCACAGATGCAGACAGCAATATAAACACATATACACACACACACTTTTTTCCTGTTTGATTTATTTTTTTTACACTCACTAAACAGCAAAAGTGCTGATTAGCAAGGGTAAAATAATAGCTCAATTGATCTCTCTCTCTTACTCTCATACCTGCATACACTTTCACACACAGACATAAACACACACACACACACACACACACACACACACACACACACACACACACACACACACACACGCTTTTTTATTTCAATTTTTTTTCTTTTTTATTTTACACTTGCTAAAAGCTCATTCGTTTTTTTCTGTCTGAGGTCCACAGTAGCTTGATATGCTACCATGAAGTGGTGGTCTTGCTTTTCAGCAGGCATTGCTTGTACAGCAATACCCTGCTGGAGAACATATGTTCCCCAGTCAAGGTGCTGATGTACAGTTAATGCATTCTCTAAAAAAAGGATAAGTCCAATCTTTCTTTCCTGTTCTGCATATCTATTCCTACTAGTAGCTAATAGGATATAGCTTATGTGCTGTATTCCTATCCAATGTGGCCAGTGCCTAACTGATACAAACACTTTATATAAATCTTGCCCCCGGCTTTGTATAACTATTAGTACAGCATTATGCCTGTAATGTGATAAGCAGATGTTATTTGCCATGTTTAGATGGGGCAACAAGTGCTGAAAAATATGTAACAACCAGTCAAATTAAAATCCTAAAGTATTATACTGTAGAAATTAGAACTGCAGTTAGAGCAATCTGTTTGAACCTGTGACAGGGCCACAAACACCAACCTTGTATCCTTTTCAGGAGCATACTAACCTTTCCATGACAGAATGAATTCAACTTTCTTGTGGTATATCAATTATATGTGCATTCACAGAGACAAGAAAGGGCTCTGTATGTGCTAGGTCTAAGATAAACTGCATTCTATGATAGTGAACCAAACAGGATTAAATGAGGAAAGAGATAACTGACTCTTATTTCAGTTTGTTCCATCTAAATGCTGTCAAAACAGGTACATTATCAGCAGTTGTCAGCAATGAGTCATAAGTCCTAGTTGTCACAGTAGTGATCCCTATAAAACAGCAAAGTGTAGTTCCCACCATGGGAATCAGTGAGCCTCCAGTAAGTGTCTCTTGTACCAGTGGCAGTTGCGAAAAAACTTTGCAGAGAAAACTAAGGAGAGTGGAAACATAAGCAACTATAGATTGTCTAATCCTTGGTAGTTTACTAAATTTACTTGATCATTAAGTATAAGCAAGAAATTAACCTGGAGAACCGGCCAATCACAGAAAAGTGCGGGGAAACTGGCCCTACTTAAACCCAAGAGGCCGGAATACATCTCATAACTGATTGTAGCTTCCCCTTGCAGGCACCATGTCAGGAAGGGGAGAAGGTGTGCATCCAGGAGTCCAGAGTCATGGCAGGACTCCTTGTCAAAGACCATGATCAGAGAGTGCTGCAGGACCAGTACCAGGGATTCCAATATAAGGCGGAGGCCTGGGACTGTCTCGCCCATGACCTCACTAGTGCCACTGGCATACCCCGAACTGGTGAGCAGGTTAGGCATTACTATGCCGACCTGAAGTGGCATAAGCGGGACCTCTTGGAGCCGTGGATCCAAGAGGCTAGAGTGGCAGGGGATGTTCCAGTTGTGTGTAAGTATCACCCCACTATGTGTGTAATAATTGCCGGCTCATGTATATCATGGATAGGTATGGCTAAATATTCCTGTTATGTCCCCCACAGCTGCAATAGAGTGGGACGTGAACCAGGAGGCCCACATCAGTCACCTGGCGAGGTTGCGATGTGAGGTATGTCAGTAATACTCATGCATTTACTGTCATAGGAAATAAAACTAAAAGTAGTAGTAAATCAATTGCCTGTATAAAACCTGTATTGTTCAAGGCAAGTACTGCATACACTGGAGAATATGGCAGGAAGAGTCTCATATAGTTTGTATATAAATAGGGTAACAGCCTGACAATAAAGGTCTAACTGCTGGATTACATGTGTATACTCTGGTATCATATGGTAATGTAGATTTGCAATCATATAATAGTACTGTTGTATTAAGCACTGTTACCCACACTGTGCACCATAAATTGAATGTGTAGAAATGCCTGTATATGACTGGTGTAATCCCCTGAGGCCATTCAGTACAACTGAGAGACACATAGACAGAAAACAGGGAAAATGCAGACAACAAAACCCAAATAGCACATGCAACTCAGATGTGAACTGTTGTTTTTTTAGCACACACAGCCATGGTTCGAATCCTGCCAGTGGTAGTAGTCTGCATACAGAATCATACCCCACAACTGTAGAGATATGTCCAGAATGTCCAGTAAATTGGCCCATATCCATTGCCTATAAACCTGTCCTCCTGGGAAATCAGTGGGATGATCCCAGACATATAGGCAGTAAATAGGAAATACAACTGATTGACACACATCTATGAGAACAAAGCTGGCACACTAGCAACTCCCCAAAACCTTATGAGACTAAGAAGCCACATATGTCCCATTTACACCCCAGCTTTTCAAGCTGTGGTCAGAGTGTGTACAGTAACAGAGTGAGATGTATGTGCATAATAGTAATGTGGAATCTGGTACTGTGTGTGGGAACATTCAGGTAGTGCTAATAAACATTCCTCCCACAGGTTTGTCAGATACCAACACTGTGCCCAGAAATACAAGAATGATACCCTGTACTAGTACTGTTTGCATTGGTATTGTATGGCATCACGACTGATGTAGTTGCTCTGAATAATAAGGTATTACTCATCACTGTCACCCACACTGTCCTAAAAAATATTACTGTCTAGGAGATCTGTATAAGAGTGCTATAATACAAGGTCAGAATGCAAAAGCACAGGGGATTAATAAGACATAAAGCAGATAAGAGATATACAGAAATATATTTATGGCAGATACAACTGTGATGGGCAGTGTTTAAGTTGTAGCAGACACAGCAATGGTCTGAATCCTGGGAGTGGATGTAGACTGCATACAGAATCATATCCCACATCTGTGCAGATGAGGCCAGAATGTCCAGTATATGGACTCATATCTGCTGCCTGTCTCCCTGTCCCCCTGGTAAGTCTGTGGGATGATCCCAGATGTTTAGCCAGCAAACAGGGAATACAAGTGATTGTCAAACATCTATGAGAACAAACCTGTCACTAGCTACCCCCAAAACTGTTAGGAGAGTAATATTCCAAGTATGTCCTATCACCCCCATGTTGTCAAGCTGTGACCAGAGTGTGTACAGTAATAGAGTGAGATGTATGTGCATAATACTAATGTGTAATCTGGAAGTTTGTGTGGCAACAGTCAGGTAGTGCTAACAAACATTGCTCCCACAGGTACGTCGGATACGAACACTGTGCTGAGAAATAAAGACCATTATAACCTGTACTGGTACTGTTCACTCTGGTATTGTAGGGAATTGTGAGTGTTGCAGTTTCTCTGAATAATAAGGTATCACTGATCACTGTCACCCACACTGTGCTACATAATATAACAGTGTAGGAAAGCATGTATATGTGTGTGTCAGGTCAGTAAAGGTTGAAGAGGGCAATATTGTAGATATGTCCCGGCACACCTGCATGTGGTCAATGCATGACCAATGTCTGTGCAGAAAGAGTTGGATAGCTATGTGCACAACATCAACCTAGAATCTGGGAGTATATGTAGAAGCAGTTAGTTAGTCTTAACAAAAAGTCCCTCCACAGGTATACCAGGTAAGAGGTGTATACTGCAGGTAAATCCAGTTCATGTCTAATGATGACAACAGCCATATCACTGTCCAAACTAAGGCTATAGGGTAGTGTAGTAAGACTTGTAAGGTACAGATAACAGCACTGACTAGGAAAGTAATGTGGACTACAGGAATATACTAGTTGCTAACTGACATCTTTCTGTCCCCCCACCATATCTCCAACAATAATCAACATACCCACCCCAACTGGTATGTAATGACACCTTTATTCTGATAATGTCCAATTGTTTGATAAATATTTTAATTGTTCCCATGCATGTGCTATATTGAATTATTCCAACATTGGTGGCATGGTGCCATCAATGTACCTGCATGCTGTTCTTATTACCACTGTGGTCCCATATATGCATGTGTTCTGTTTGCTATGCAACTGTTCCGTATCTGGTGTCTGGGTTAATGGGAATATCTATGCATGCTGTTATACCTAACCCTGGAATGTGTTGACTATTAATAACCCACATATGATGATGAAATCTAAACACTGTAGCATGTTTGGGAAGGCCAGTCCCAGCGGACCCACCTCAGCTGGCCGTGGCGCCAGGCACCAGCATGTCAGGGGCCCAATCTGGGACCTCTCTGTCTGTTGGTCCTGCACCACCTTCAGAGGGAACCGCTTCAGGGTATGGGGCTTGCTCCCCCTGGGAATGGGTGCGGACAGGTACCTGTCACCCATCACCAGGTTGGGGTCATGGTGCATAGAGAGATCAACCAGCAGCTTGGTGATCTTCTACACCAGCTTGAGGGCCATGTGTCACAACTAGAGCATCAGTCTGGCTCTGTGACTCAGCCCCCAAGCACAGACACCATTGGAGCTGTGAAGGTGCAGTGGTGACTGCCCATGGGTGAGGACCTCAGTCCCACTGTTTCCACTAGGGAGTTCATGGGCTTCCGATTTCCCAACTCCCCTCCCCATCAAGGTGTTTACCCCCCACATGTGTCATATACCGCCCCTGTATGCATCTTGTTTGTCTTGTCTGTTAACCTACCCAACCTACTTCCCCAAATATGCATACTACCCCTCCCCAACATCCCATTCTCAGCTGAAAAAAAAAAGGACAATCTGTTTCCAAAAAAAATCTCGCCCCATACATAGCTGTCCATTTCACAGATGTGTCCACTGGATACATGTAATCTGGTTTAACTTGCATCACAACTTATTACTGTTGTCCTCACCCCCTCCCAGGTGTTTGAGTGTCCAAATCTATCTCCAAATTCAGTGTATATGCACAACTGTTGCTGTAGAAGAAATGGGCAGCTATGGACCTTCCCTACACCCTTCCTGCACATCCCTAGCAATTTTTCCTACTGTTTTTCCTCTTTGTGCCCCTTTTTTCACCACTTTCCTATCAACCCCTTTTTCTTTTCTTTTAAAGAAATTAGCACAGGGGTAAGCAGGAGTAAACACTTTTAAGCAGCAGTAAGCGTGTTTAAGCCTGTTTGCATGGAAGTAAGCACTGCCTACACTGGTTAAGCAAATTAGAAGCTGAGTATAAGAAACTGTAACCGGAAGTTATCAGTGCTTACCTTCGTGCAAACTCGCACAAACCTGCTTACAACTGCTCAAAAGTGCCTTAATCACTCTGTATCCAATGGCCCTTGTTCTGCCCACCAACAAAATAAACAGCCTCTGCAAGGCTCAAACCTAGGACCCTGCACACCATAGACAAAGTGATTTACTACTAAGCCATGTCAGATATACATAACCCTGATGTATTCACAAACATATCATCCAGCCCAGTCATTCAACAGTACCGAGAATGTATTCCAACATGTAGATGTATGTGTGTGTGTTAATATGTTAATATCTAAACAGATACAACATATCTATATATGTAGATATATATATATATAGAGAGAGAAATATATATATATATATATATATATATATATATACATACAAATGTCTACATCTATAGATATATATGTCTACATCTATATGTCTAATATATACAGCAAGTTCATAGGTTCATAGGTTCATGCTAGGCTATTTGCCTTAGGGCACTTACAAGCCCAGCCAGAGTGTGTTTGGCTTTCGCCACCCATTTTAAATGAATTTTGCTATGCCCTTTTTCGAGGTTAGTATACTGTGCCTCTGTCTAACAGTGACACAGAAGTGATACCTGGGGTAAACCTACGATCTCCCATCCACTCATCAAGATTCCTCTTGAAGAGAGTCAATGAGGGACTCTGCCTAACCTGGACTGGGATTTTATTCCAGAGTGAAGGGAGCCTCTGGGTTATGAATGTGTCCCTCCAGCATGTCCTATTTATTTCAGTGCTGAGGTTCAAGTCTCGAGCACGTAGCTCGATGGGATTTGAATTTTCTGAGGTGCAGCATGTCCATTAATTCCGGGTTGGACATGGCTTTATACGTCAGGCACAGATCGCCTCTGAGCAGGCGGTATGCCACTGAGTAGAGCTGGAGTTTCTTTAACCGGGCAGCATATGGCATCTGTTTGAGCCCTTTGATCCTCTTGGTGAGGTACTTTTGGGGTCTTTCCAGTTGCTGCAGGTGTCTGGTAAGTTACATCCCAAAAGGGGCATTGCACTCAATTATGGGCCTGATGAGGGATGAGTAAAGAGGCACGATGACCTCCCCTGATCTAGATGTGAATCCCTTCATGATTAGGTGGGCTATATAAAATGTTTTTCTAACCACTTTGGCCACGTGGTTTTCAAATGAGAGATTGCTATCAACTTCAGAGGTTGGTACTAGGCTAACTGCCCTTGCGAGCCATTGTAAGCCTAGCCAGTTATCCCTTGTGAGACTCAAACCCTGCACCTTGTGTTTGTAAGGCAAACACCTTAACCGTTAGGCTTGGGTCCCCAGGTCCCTAATTACTTCTTCCGTAGTTAATGGATTACCACCTATGGTAATTTGTGGGCACTTTGTTTTTGCCAAAGGGGATGACTATACACTTTTTAGCATTTAGCCTGAGGCCATGGCTCTGGCACCAGTTGTCTGTTTCTATGAGGCCCTTTTGTAGGATGCTTGTGTTGGCTGGAGAGCTGATTATGGTGCCTAGTTTGCAGTCATCTGCGAACTTGGTCAGCCACAGTCCTTCCTTGTTGGCCTGTACCTCCAAGAAATATATACCGAGCAAGAGAGGTCCCAGGACTGAGCCTTGTGAGATGCCACTTGTAACTGGTTTGGAGTCTGACATGGCCCCAGCAATTCTAACCATGTGGGTTCTGTCCTTGAGCCAGTTTGCAACCCATCTAGTGACATACAGGTTTATATTTAAGCTGGTGAGCTTATCTATAATGCCCGAGTGGGGTATTGTATCGAAGGCTTTTGCGAGGTCCAGGTAGGCTGTGTGGACCACCTTCCCCTCGTCAATGGCCTTGGTGACTGTTTCAAAGAAATCAACCAAGTTTAAGAGGCAGGATCTGCCCTTAACAAAGCCGAACTGGGTAGGATCCAGTGTCTGTAGGTCCCCAATATCTTTATTTATGAGTTTCATGATGATCCTTTCCATAGCTTTTCAGACCAAGCTAGTAGGCTTATGGGGTAATAGTTTCCAGGATCTGTTGAGGCACCACCTTTGTGGAGAGGGACCACTGTTGCTGTACGCCACTGTTTGGGTACATATCCTGTAGTAAGGCTGAGATTGAACAGTAGTTTTATGTTTGTGTTTAGCTCTTCTTGGAGTTCATGTAGGATGCAGCCCGGGACACTGTCTGCTCCCATTGATGCTGTGTTTTTTGCTTTGGAGAGGGCGGCTCTTACCTGAGCATCTGAGATGTCAGGGGGCAGCACTCTGCTGGGATAGATATTTGCCCTTTTGGTGGGGGGGGGGTTTTGTGCTGAACCTGTCAGCTAGGATGTTGGCAATATCTGTGGGTTCAGTGTATTTTTTGTCATTTTGGACTAATTCTGAGGATATCTGGGAATTCCCACCCAGGTTCCTAACATAACTAAAGAAAGCCTTGGGATTATCCTTAGTGTCCTGTGCAATTTTTCTCTCGAAGCTGGCCTTAGACGATTTTATGAGTGCCCATAGTTTTTTGCTAATACTGATCAGAGATGCCTTCCCTTTTTAGGATTTTGCTCTGTCATGTAGTAGCTTCCTCCTTCTATTGTATAGTTTGTTTATGGCAGGGGTCCACCAGACAGGACGCCTGCCTTTGGAGGATTGGGTCTTGGTTTTATTTGGAATTGCATGATCCATGCATTCCTGAAGGTGTTCATAGAATGCATTTATAAAGGATTCTGCGGTCTGGGCCGTATTTTCCACAGGCCCGGGTGCTTTGAAGGATTCTACCTCGGTTTTGAGGAGTGTGAAATTTGCTTTAGAGAAGTTATATATATGTAAGCAGGTATATATATATATATATATATATATATATATATATATATATATATATATATGTAGGTATATACTGACATAGTTATATTTATGTATGCAGATATAGATATATATATCTATATAGGTATATATGGACATACATCTATAGATAACAATGGGAAAATAAAAACATATATGTCCACATGCACCATTAATGGGGTTGAGATGTCCCAAACAATAAACGTCTTGTACGAATAGGTAAACCCCTCCACAGCCGAGTGTTGCAGATCCAATAACCAGGACCTGACATGACATGGGCACAAGATGTTAACAGTACTCCATCCCACCTGTATGATGTCAGGCTGGTATCGGTAAAATATCATGCAGTACAGTCTGGCTCCCATAGGTAATGTACATTGTGGAAGCTATCAACATCCCTAGGATACATATACACAGACACATATATGCAGATACAGATATATATATATATATATATATATATATATATATATATAGATATATACATATATAGATAGATATATATGTGACCACACATACGCAGAGATATGTATAGTAAGATACATATGTAGAAGGTGCACACAATATGGAACAGCCACTATGCCTACAGTTAACACCGTAACAACTGGACACTGTATGAGCCACCCATACAAATGACAATCGTTGCCTGCAATATATACCCACAGAGAGGTCATAGTATATAACATCACACATAGGTTTGCATAAATGGAAAACCTTTTTTGTGTACTATCTTAGTTGTATATGCCATGTCATATAGCTGTTCAGACACTGACATCCATATAAACAGGAGTAATGCAACTGTGAAACAGTTATACTAATACAGTAGTCTGGAAAGGTTTACAAATATTGCTGTCCAGGTCGAGCCCTTCAAATAGTACAATAGTAAAGACAGACTGGGCCACAGGATACCAAAAACTTAACAGTAGTAATGCAGGTATATAGTTCAGCAGCCTCTATCTATACTCTGTACACAATCACTAGGTGGTAAAGACCTCAGTTGACACAGTGGGATGTAACTGTTACATAACAAGGTATAACTGACACCATCACAAGCACACTGACAAACAGAACAGTCTGTATGGCAGTAGGCAGTAGGCCTGCATTAACACAATTTAAGTAATTAATTTAAATATAGATAAATTGTATAGTAATGTACATCCAGGTACCTTAAGGCAGCTCATCCCCGATACCGCCACATTTTGTAACAGCCTAGGTTGTTTATGGCGCAACCCCCCCCCCCCCCCAATGCAATAATACAGGGCTATATATCCCTGTTACATACACTGGCCTCTGGTTTGCATAATGGCACACATGTATTATGTAGGTGAAGCCCACACATATATGGCCTCAGCCCCACTGTAGGTGTAGGGGATACAACAGCAGTGGACTGATGGCACCAATGGCAATGTAATATACTCACAACCCATTACAGAACAATCCCTGACAGCATTTCATATGTGCAAAGCTTGGTATGTAGGTGAAGGACAGAGGCTGGAGCACAGGCCCATATGTGGAAAACTGTTGCCATACACTAAGCAAGTCACTGGTGTTACAGGATAGTCTGCAACATACCCTTAGTTAGGTAATTGTGATTAGAAACATAAATGGGTGTAGCCATGTACTGATAGCAGTCAACACACGAACTGCCAGTGAAATATCTGACACAGCACCTGTGTGGTAGACAGACAAATCATGATAGGGACACCTCTGGCCATCAAGAGGATAGGCCCACAGTTGAGAGCTATGCAGACAGACTGCATTCCAAGGTAAACTAATATGTACACACAAACCCTGTAACTCCAGTACTAATTCACACTCTGTCTGTAGTTCTGGAACCTCCTATAAATATGTATCTGGCCTGAGTGTGCAGGTTCTCCTGTAAGAGGTATTGCTACCTGCTGTCTATGACACTGATGCTCACACACAGGAAGGATGTCCATCACACAGGAAAGGTAAAGTGACCACGCCCACATGATGTAGGGATTTATAGTAGGTGCTTGCCATGACAGTGGTAATTGGAAGTACTACACAGCAAGATGCGTGCAGTTAGCAAGTGGAGGACACTGATTGGTGCAGAGGCCATCACCTGATCATGTGCATCACCTACTAAAGCCATGCTGCAATCTATTCAAAGCAGCACATTCCATTTACTGGAAGAGACAGAGAGAGAGAGAGAGAGAAAGAGAGAGAGAAAAAAAGAGAAAGAAAGAAAGAAAAAGAAATTTCCAAAACAAAAAGCCTAAGGCAAAGGCAAATTAAAAGCTAAAGGAAGAACAAACCATCATTCATCATTCATTCATCAAGACATCATTCCCACAACAGGTATGTGAAGTATATATACATGTAATACCTTGTCCATAATAATGGGATAGATGATGTGGAATGATTTATATCTGCCATCAGGTGTTGTTGTAATGATGTTCAACTGAACAACAGCTATGGACAATAGTGTCTGTCCCTATGGGTAGTGGGCCATAGCCATCAACTGTGCACATCAACACTGACTGACAAGATGTAAGCCATCATAGTGTGTGTTGTGTAATGGGAAGTATGTATATTACATGGCCAGTAGCTGGTGGTGGAAGTAATGTCATTATGATGGACACGTGGGACCCATGGTCCACCACTGGCAGGATACTCAGGTTAATCTGTAATGTAGCATGCAGGAATGCCATAGGTGTGTAATAGGGTTACCTGCAATCCGGTCCTACATATACCCCCTAAGGTCGGGCCATGTTCATATGTGGCACCTGTGTTGTAGCAAGGCAGAACAGTGCAGCTGTGCAGAAAGGTGTTTCATAGTTTCATAGTTTAGTACTAGGCTATCTGCCCTGGGGCATTTGCAAGCCTAGCTCTAGAGATGTGGCTTTCACCACCCCATGTAGTGGTACTAAGGTGTATAGAATAAATTTAGAATACTGTGCCTTTGTCTAGTAGTGACACATTGAAGACCCCCTTACTTATTAAAATTAGTTTACTGTGCCTCTGTCAAGTAGCGACACAGGGGTGACCCCCGGGGTAAACCTACGATCTCCCATCCACTCGTCAAGATCTCTCTTGAAGAGAGTCAGTGAGGGGCTCTGCCTAACATGGACTGGGATTTTGTTCCAGAGTATGGGAAGCTTCTGAGTTATGAATCTGTCCCTCCAGCATGTTCTATTCATGTTTGTACTGAGGTTTAAATCTTTGGCTCTCGTGGTTCTTATGGATTTGGATTTTTTGAGATGGAGCATGTCCATCAATTCCTGGTTGGACATGGCCTTGTACGTCAGGCACAGATCACCTCTGAGCAGGCGGTATGCTACTGAATAGAGCTGGAGTTTTTTTAGCCTGGCAGCATATGACATATGTTGGAGAACCTTGATCCTCTTGGTGAGGTACTTCTGGGGTCTCTCCAGCTGTTGTAAGTGCCGGGTGAGGTACATACCAAATGGGGCATTGTACTCAATCATGGGCCTGATAAGGGAGGAGTACAGGGGCACGATGACCTCCTTTAATCTGGATGTGAACCCCTTCATGATAAGGTGGGCAAGGTAGAAAGTCTTTCTAACCACTTTGGCAACGTGGGTGTCAAATGAGAGGTCACTATCAACTTGGGTCCCCAGATCTCTGATTACGTTTTTGGTACTCAGTGGGTTACTGTCTATGTGATAATTTGTGGGTACTTTGTTTTTCCCAAAGGGGATGACGATACATTTCTTGGCATTCAGTTTAAGGCCATGATTCCGGCACCAGTTGTCCGTTTCGGTGAGGCCTTTCTGTAGGATGTATGTATCAGCTGGTGTATCGACTATGGCGCCTAGTTTGCAGTCATCTGCGAACTTTGTCAGCCACAACCCTCCCATGTTTGCTTTCACATCTGAGAAGTAAATGCCGAACAAGAGGGGTCCCAGGACAGAGCCCTATGGGACACCACTTGTGACTGGCTTTGAGTCTGACATGGCTCCCGCAATCTTAACTTTATGGGTTCTGTTCTTTAGCCAGTTTGCAACCCATCTTGTGACATATGGATATACATTTAAGCTGTTTAGCTTATCTATGATCCCCGAGTGGGGTATTGTGTCGAAGGCTTTAGCCAAGTCCAGGCAGGCTGTATGGACTGCCTTGCCCTCATCAATGGCTCTAGTGACTGTTTTGAAAAAGTCAACCAGGTTCAAAAGGCAGGATCTGCCCTTTACAAAGCCGAACTGGGTGGGATCAAGTGTCTGTAGGTCCCCAGTGTCGTTGTTTATGAGTTCCATAATGATTCTTTCCATAGCTTTGCAAACCAGGCTGGTCAAGCTTATGGGGCGGTAGTTCCCAGGGTCTGTAGTGGAGCCTCCCTTGTAGAGTGGGACCACTGTTGCTGTAAGCCAGTGTTCAGGTACATATCCTGTAGTAAGGCTAAGGTTAAATAACATTTTTATATGTGGGTTTAGCTCCTCTTGGAGTTCACGTATCACGCAGCTGGGGATACCATCAGGTCCCATAGATGCTGTGTTTTTTGCTTTGCTGAGGGCGGTTCTCACCTGGACATCAGAGATTACAGGGAGGTTACATTCAACTGGGATGAGTATTTCTTCTTTTGGAGGTGAGGGAGGGGAGAAATTTGCACTGAACCTGTCTGCCAGAATGTTGGCAATATCTGTGGGTTCGGTAAATTTTTTGTCATTGTGTACTAACTCTGAGCATATCTGAGGGTTTCCGCCCAGGTTTCTAACATAACTGAAGAATGCCTTGTGGTTATCTTTAGTGTCCTTGGCGATTTTTCTCTCAAAGTTGGCCTTGGATGTTTTTATGAGAGAACGTAGCTTTCTACTAGTGCTGATCAGAGATGCCTTCACTTTATGGGATTTTCTTCTGTCTTGCAGTAGATTCCTTCTTTTGTTATACAATTTGTTTATGGCTGGGGTCCACCAGACAGGACGCTTTCCTTTGGTGGAGAGGGTCTTGGTTTTATTTGGGATTGCATGATCCACGTATTCTTGGAGATGTCCGTAGAAAGCATTTGTGTAGGATTCAGCATTGTGGGATGTGGTTTCCATTGGCCCTGTGGGCTTAAATGATACCATCTCAGTCTTGAGAAGTGTAAAGTTGGCTTTTGAGAAGTTTCTCACTGTAGTCTTTTGTGCTGGTGGTGGAGGTGGTAAATGTATATCCAGGGTGATTAGTTTGTGGTCAGATCTCACCAGTGAGGGGAATACTTCCTGTGTGGAGCATTTTGTCCCCATGTTTGTGATGATCAGGTCTAGTATATTATCCCCCCCTTGTGGGAGAGGTGACTAGCTGTTCCATTGCATTTGAATTTATAAATTCCAGGAACCTTTGGGCTAGGGTGTTAGGGCTAGAATAGTGCACCCAGTCTATGTTAGGGTAGTTGAAGTCTCCCAATATGATGGTATTTGGTGAGACATTCATATCTTCCAATGTCTTCAGGAAGGCTGAGTGGGGTTCTTGAGATTGGGACGGTGGTCTGTAACATTCAACCAGTTGTATAGCAGTTTTGCCTATGGTTAGCTGCACCTGGATGGTCTCCGATGCTTCATGAGTTGCCACTAACGGGTTTTGGGGCCGAAAAACATGATACGAGGTAAAGCCTGGTAGCGCTGGGGTGCTCTCAGGAGCCTTGAACCAGGTCTCAGTTACAGCACAGACATCGATGTTCTCCATACTGAGGAGTGCTTCGAGAGCCTGCATCTTGAGATTCAGACTTCTGGCGTTGAGCAGCATTACCCTTAATTTTTTTCCATTTTTGTTTTCTAAGGAGGTGGGTTCGTCTTTTGAGCCTTGCCTAAAAAAGGCACTATGGGGGTGGCAAGAGCCTTAGCCAATATTCAGAAGCCCAGTGGTGACAGGTGCAAGCCGTCCCTTGCAAAGCAGCGTGGCTTGTTCAGCATGTCATCCCAAGCAGACAGACATTGGATCCCCCTAGAATGACACCAGTAATTGAGCCAATTATTAAAGCTGATCATCTTGTCTTTGTATTGTGGCATCATTCTTGGTGAGGGCAGGATGCTGCTCAGGGTCAGGGTCATACCAATAAATCCAAACACAGGTACAAAGGAATAAATTCGAACACAAATCCACGCACTTCACCAGTAACTTGTTTATTGTAAACTATCTGGTACCTCGGCCTTTCGCCTTCAATGGATCACAATAAATATATGTTTTCACAAGCATATATATACACACACATATTTAATATTAATTAGCACAAGCACCTGACAATTAATTAAATAATTAAATAAAATAAAATAAATAAATAAATAAATAAAATATTAATTAGCACAAGCACCTGACAATTAATTAATCAATTAGTAACTAACCATAAATTTAAAGTGACATTTTTTGAATAAAGTTAAATTTTATGAATAACTTAAAGAAGAGAAACAAGCTATACAATTCTATATAGAATAATAGATTAAAAAATATATTGATAATTAAATACCCAATTCCAAATTAAGTCCATGGGGCTTCAAAGTTTTATACTTTAAAATCATTTTCGTTTCCAACTCAAGTAATTTATAAGAATAATCTCCCCCTCCAAGAAAAAATGGTTTACCCAATACACAAAATTTCAAACTATTTGGGCAACCACCATGCTTTTCAAGGAAATGCTGGGCCACAGGGCTAACTTCACTGTGGTTTCTAATATCTTTTAGATGCTCCAAAATACGAATTTTAACCATCCTTCTGGGTTTGTCCTATATACCAATTATCTACACATGAGCAGCTTAGAATATACACTACCTCTATTGATCTACAGTTAAAGTAAAATCTAGGAACAAAGGGTATACCATTAATCATATTTACATTAATCATCCTCTGACACAAACTACAATGACCACAGGAATATGTACCTGGAGAGACATTATGTTTTTCATCCCCTTTTAAAAAATTATAATTCAATAACTCTTTAAGATTTTTCCCTTTTCTATAGGAAAAAATAATATGTTTAGGAAAAAGGTCATACCAGCCTGGGCTACATAATCAGAGAGCTCCTCTATGTCTCTTTTCATGTAGTCCAAGGAGGTACGTCTCAGGTCATTCACGCCGGCATGGACAATGATGGAGTCATATTTGTACGTGC
Source organism: Protopterus annectens (assembly GCF_019279795.1). Classification (NCBI taxonomy): domain Eukaryota; kingdom Metazoa; phylum Chordata; order Ceratodontiformes; family Protopteridae; genus Protopterus; species Protopterus annectens. The sequence continues at coordinate 966,713,352 of NC_056730.1, read as the reverse complement.
TTTTGAGTGACCTGAGTGCGTGTGTTATATGGCGGATCCTAGCCCCCGATAGGCAGCTTACCATTACCCTCTCCATGCTCAGCCTGGTAAGTGAGACGTCAGTGTGTCTGACTATAGAGTCACCTATCACTAGTGTATCAGGCATAGTGTTTGGCCTTAAGGGCTGTGATTTCTTGACACACCGATTTATTGAAGTATGTGTTGCATGTGTTATGTTTTGAGGTGGTGGATTTTTGGGTGTCTGCTTTGGGAGCCTGTGTTGTTTTGGTAAGTTTTTTAATAGAGCCTCCGAGTATGTTTTTGTGTTATTATGTGCTTGATATGCAGTTGGGGTAGGTCTATGTGTGACTGGGTTTGTTGTGTGTGTGGTTACCTTCTCCTCCTGTCTGGTCTTGCCAGTCCTGAGTTGAGAGAGTTCAGCCTCCAGTTTGGCTATATAGTTGCATCTCTCATATGTATTTTTGTTTGTTGGGAGGAGGAGAGGGTTGTCTGTGTACATGAGACAATTATAGCATTGTCTCAAGATTCCCAGATTAACCAGCTGAACAGGAGAAGATGCTAGCAATCTACCACTTGACATGCTAAAATATTATAAGAGAGTGCTGTGCCTTTAAGGGAAGTGGTTGGGGTGGTAGGTGTATGTAGCGCTACTTGAGTTTGAGAGTGCTTGCTTAGAAGAGAAGCTTTGAGAACAAGTGCTATTCTTTAATATAATGAGTAGACTGGTTATTCTAAGAGTAGAGCTTTCTAAGGGAAAATTTGAAGAGCAGACTTGGTGGAGCCAGAAAAAGTTTAACCCTGTTTAACAGGCGCTGCACTATGCGCACAATCGTGCAACGCCGCACAAATACGGATTTTAAACAGGGAACTTCAAAAGAGCTAGAAATGGTCCAAAACAACCAATTACTACAGCTCTTGTGCTGAGGTCACTCCTTCAGGGACAGATAGGCTGCTCAAGGCTCCCCACTCTCACTGGTGAGCAAAGAAACTTCCTTCTTATCCAAGTAAGGTAATGGACAACACAGGAACTACACCACAGCCAAGAATACAGCAAAGCCTGTAAACTGGTCTAAACTAGTCGAGGAGAGGCAGGAAAACAAGGGTTATTTATTTATTTTTTTTTGTTTTTAGATAGAAAACACCCAGAAATACAGAAGGCAACAATAAATCAGTTACACAGGCTAGCACACTTTAGTGGGCAGCCTCAATAGTTAAATTAAACAAACAAACAACAGATTTTCGATTAATTTTCGACCGGGTAAAATTTTAAGTGCAGATACTATATAATGCAGCAAACAGTTAAAAAAAACAGTATAAGCTTGTTTAAAATAAGCAAGAGAAGGTATTCCAAGTAAAAAACAGAAAAAAATACATACATCTGGAAAGTAGTCGCTTTTCTCAGTTCTCTGTAGCTAGGACCACTCTGCAGGACCACGTGGAGCTGTCTCTGAGTAGTATAGACAGAAAAAAATGCTCTGAGGCGGATTTTAAACAGGGAACTTCAAAAGAGCTAGAAATGGTCCAAAACAACCAGTTACTACAGCTCTTGTGCTGAGGTCACTCCTTCAGGGACAGATAGGCTGCTCAAGGCTCTCCAGTCCCACTGGTGAGCAAAGAAACTTCCTTCTTATCCAAGTAAGGTAATGGACAACACAGGAACTACACCACAGCCCAGAATACAGCAAAGCCTGTAAACTGGTCTAAACTAGTCGAGGAGAGGCAGGAAAACAAGGATTATTTTTTTTGTTTTTTTTTTTTGTTTTTAGATAGAAAACACCCAGAAATACAGAAGGCAACAATAAATCAGTTACACAGGCTAGCACACTTTAGTGGGCAGCCTCAATAGTTAAATTAAACAAACAAACAACAGATTTTCGATTAATTTTCGACCAGGTAAAATTTTAAGAGCAGATACTATATAATGCAGCAAACAGTAAAAAAAAACAGTATAAGCTTGTTTAAAATAAGCAAGAGAAGGTATTCCAAGTAAAAAACAGAAAAAATACTTAAATCTGGAAAGTAGTCGCTTTTGTGAGATTGTGGACCTGAAGTCTGAATGTATCCCACATATAGGTATGCATATGTGTACATATGTCACATATATTATATATATATATATATATATATATATATATATATATATATATATATATATATATATCAGCATGCATGTCCACAAATATACAGATACTCATGTGTAGACATATATATGAGCACATATATACATCACATATATCTACACATATATATATATACCTATATGCACAAGTCTACATATATACAAACACACACACAAACATATATGTATGTAAACACATGTCCCCTATATTACTACCACAGTGATGCGTGCTATGTGTGAGGCACAAGCACACAATGCAATACACACAGATATCTACAGCTGGCAGTGTGTGCAACATGGATGGGTATATCACGTGTTAGTCCCTTGTTGGGACCACATTGCCCCCGTCTGGGAAGTATGGCAGGTATACTTATGGAGGTGGTCAGGGTTGGTAGATATAGAGGACAGTGTGCAGGAGTGGTATGTGACACATGGTGGGTAAACACCCTGGATGGTGTGTGTGGTCTGAGATGTGGACGCCCCATAGGCCCCAGTATGGGCACAATAGGAACAAGCCTCCCACCCACTGCTACTCACAACAGCAGTCCACATCCTGAAAGTGCCTGGCCTGGAGGCTGTGCAGGAAGAGCATGTCGGCCCTGTGAATGTGTACTGGGTGCCTCAAACTGATGTAGTATATCCCACATGTCTGTGGAGCCCGGTATGGAACAGTCCCTAGACCTGACCTGAAGGGACAGGAACATGTCTGTGTGTGCCCCCATGGGGAGGGCAACATCCCCTGGGTTGGTTCCACCTGATGGTATTGCTGGACCAGTACATGAGGTGGCCCAAGGTTGGGACACACATGTGATGTGGTTAGATATCATGGGCAGATGGGTTTGGAGAAGTGGTTCTGCTGGCCAATAGAACATATACATGTTATTGCGTCACTGCTATAGAACATATGTTGGTAGTAATAGTCTACACAATCCCGGAACATGTCCAACAGCATGCATAGATATCCCCAATAACACAGAATGTCAGATGTACAGCAATCCCAAAGCAGCCCTACCACTGGCATATATGGAACCATAGTGGCCCTGACAATGACATGCAGGTGAATAGTATGTAAAAGGCCAGCAATGATAGTGTCCACACAGGGGACATGGCTACAATAACATAGCAGAAGGTGTGGTACATTACAATATCTGTCCCACTGGTAGGTAAGCTGTAGCCATACCTAATGAGTTGTGTGTACAGTTTGTTGAAGCTGATATGGTGGGGGGTGACAGAGAGGTGTATTACAAACTGTGGTAACCTTGCTGTATGAGTTGCTCAGACCTGTTTCCATCTTTATGTCTTTCAGCCAAGATGTCACATGAATGCTTGCCCACCTATTCAACAGTGGAGAATGATGTGCTTATTTCACACCTGATCCAGCACTACCCAGTACTGTTGACAGGGCTGCCCATGAACAGCAGGAGTGGACCGCCCTGTGGAATGACCTAGTCCACAGGGTCACTGATGTTGGACTGCACAACTGCAGTTATGAGCAGGTCCAGCAGCATTGTACTGACCTGCTTTGCAATGCCTGTTGGCGTGCTGCTGCAGTCCAGGGTGATCACCTTGCCACAGGGGGGCCATGCCATCCATCCTCTCCGACACATTTGGAGGAGCTCCTGGCCAGCCTCATTGCACGTGCCTGTCTGGCCAGCCACCAACTGCTGGACACCTTCATGGAGGTGGGTGGCACCCACACACTGGCCAAGGAGCATGCAGGTAAGGACACAGGGCACATCAGTAGACCACTGTTGTGTATGCATCCACATTGGTACAGGTAGATAATGCATATCTTACATGTCATAGATATATTGTGTTGTTGCATTGTAGTGATAAACAGATGTCCAGATGCGGTAGTATCTTGGAAATGTACTGTTGATGTATTGTAATACTGCACCCACCCTGTAGCACTGCCACAGGTGTGGCCACTGACATTGCATCTCTCACCCTCTTATGTAGGTGCGTCCGGGATACCACCAAGGCAGCGGCCTGTAGCTGGTGGGTATCATTTAACTAGATGCTTGCCAGCACACCGGGCATGTAATGGCAATGGTATATTCCATGCACACATCTAACACACCTACCCTGAATGCATGCTGTACATGTGCATGTATTGTTGCTGTGAAATGCACGGTGTCACAGGGGTGACCAGGATGGTGTATTGGAAGGGTATGTCAGACACCTGCATGATAGCTAACATCCTGTCATTGTGGAATGTGCCCACAGGGAGTAACATAATGGTGGTAGACATGGCCTACAGTAGGGACATGTTCGGAACAACACCCATATACAGTGCAACACCAGTGTATATACCTGTAGAACAATGGCAACTGCTGCAGACATACACAATGGCATAAGACATTACATTAGTCCACATTATCAGCTGGGTCTAGGCTGCAGCATGTGGTGTTCAGTATATGGGACACTGCAAACTGACACACATGTGTAGGGCTTACTTGTCATGCATCTGCATAAAGGCTGAAGGGGGGGTGTCAGCATGACACACCAGTGCACTGCAGCAGGGATCCTAAGGATGCTAAGAATTGCTCTATCTGCACATAGTCAGGTTCAGGACCTGTGGCAACCGTAACCCTACCCCCACAACAATAGTGACAGCAGTGTTTGAGCATCATGGGATGTTCACATGACTAGACCTTGCAATCATGCAGAATAGGGGGACTGCCTTGTGTTCTGACTGAGTGTGGTTTTCAGTTGATAAGTATATATTTTTGCACTTTTTAAATGTTCAGAGTTGAATAAAACAACAATTGAATTTAGTTCAGAATATATTTTGAATAAACTGCATTTATTTAAACTGTATTTGTTTTAAAACTGCTACACACTCAAGTGTGCTAGCTTGCACTGCACTTGAATTGTTTTTAGTGCTGTTTTAGCTGCTTTCTGGAAAAAAAATTCTAAGCTTGTTTCCTGCCTTTCCCGTAACTAGTCTTGTCCAGGTAATGATTTGCTGTATCCAAGATTGTTGGTAAGCTTCTGAGCCCTCCCAAGCCTTTCTAGGTTGGAGGGAAGCCTTATAGCTTATCGGTGGGAGTGGTGAGCACTAGGTAGCCTATCTACCACAAGAGGAGTGGTTTCTGGCCCAGAAATTGTAGTTTATTGGCCGTTTGGGCAGTTTTTCCATCTTTTTCCACTTTCTGGTTTAAAAGCTCACATTTATGCTTGTTTCCTGCCTTTCCTGTAACTAGTGTAGTCCAGATACAGATTTGCTGTATCCAGGACTGTTTGTAAGCTTCGGAGCGGTGCCAAAGTCTGCTCTTCAATTTTTCCCTTAGATCTGCTAGTTCTCTCCTCTCTTGCAGTTTTACTAGCTTATTAGTTTAACACTCTACCAGACTTCTTGTAGCAATTATTGTAGCACACAAAAGTGCTACCAGCACTAAACGTTCTACAAGGAAACAGCTTCAGTACTTATTATTAATGCCCACCCCTCCAGGCATGTCTAAAGGTCAGTTCCCTGTGCTTTCTCCTATTAACCTGGTGAACTTGGGCATCCTGAGGCAATGTAGTAGCAGCCTCATGTACACTGACAACCCTCTCCTCTTACATCCCAACACTCAGACTTGTGAGAGATGCACTTATATATCCAAATTGGAAGCCACATCACTCTCCAGCTCAGACCAGAATAGCTGGTCAAGAGGAGAAGGTCAACATTTGCACCACACCACATGGAACACATAGCCCTCCAGAACACACATCAGAAGTGTTTTCACATAAAAACACAAACAACACACCCACCTTCACTGAGGCTCTCAGTAAAAATCTACCCAAACAGCAGAGACCTCCAAGGCAGAAACGCACTTGACCACCACAACACAACACTAATCACGAAACACAAAACTCTCCTAAACAGTGCCACTCAACTAAAGCCCCTAAGGCAAAACAGCATGCCCAACACGCTAGTCAGAAGTGACTCGATAGTGAGGCATACTGATGTCCAACTCACTAGGTTGAATAAGGAGAAAGTAACAGTCAACTGCCTGTCAGGCACCAGGATCTGCCACATAACGCACACACTCAGGTCCCTCAACAACAGGTACAAATATGACTCTGTCATTTTACATGTGGGTGTGAATGAACTAAGATGCACCTCCCCGGACTACATGAAAAGAGACATGAAGAAGCTCTCGGATTATGTGGCTGAGGCAGGTATGACCCTAGCCCTGAGCAGCATTCTACCATCACCCAGAATGATACCACAGTACAAGCAGAAAATGATTGATTTCAACAATGGGCTAAGTTTCTGGTGTCATTCTAAGGTGATCCAGTATCTGTCTGCCTGGGATGACATGACTGACAGACATCGATACTTTGCCAGAGATGGCCTGCATCTGTCATCCCTGGGCTTCTGGATACTGCTCAAGGCTCTTGCCATCGCTACAGTGCCTTTTTTAGGTGGTGTTCCAAAGACCAAATTACCATCGTAACAGCTACAAACAAATGCAATCTGAAGGTCATGCTGCTTAACGCTAGAAGTCTAAATCTCAAAATGCACTTGCTTGAAGCACTGCTTAAAATGGAGAACATCAACATTTGTGGTGTAACAGAGACCTGGTTCAAGGTGGCAGAAAGCACCCCTGCACTACCAGGCTATATCTCATTCCACACCTTTTGGCCCCAAAACTTGGACGAAGTTCCAAAGGTGGTAGTGTTTCCATATTCATAAAGGATGCACAATCATCCAGACTGGTAGCCCAACATAACGCATCAGAGAAACTTCAGGTACAGCTAACACTGAGTAAGACAGCGATTCAGGTCATAGCCTGCTATAGGTCCCCAACCATGTCTCAAGACTCACACTCCATGTTCCTAAGCACCCTGGAGAATATTAGGGTCCAACCTAACACTCTCATACAGGGTGACTTCAACTACCCCTCCATTAACTGGGAAAACTACTCATGTACCAATACACTTGACCAACGCTTTCTGGATTTCATTAATTCCAATGCCTTGGACCAGCTCATTCTTACCCCCCACTAGAGGTAGCAACATCCTTGACGTGGTCATCACTAACACAGGCAACTTTTGCTCTTCACCAATAGTCAACTCCTCCCTAGTTAGATCTGACCACAAACTAATCACCTTGGAAATCTACATCCCTCCAACCCCCACCCCACAAAGGTAACCACCATGAAATTCTTCTCTAAAGCTAACTTTGGGCTCCTAAAAACAGAGGTGGCTAACTTCACAGCACCCATGTAAATGGAGAATTGTTGCATGACCGCCGAATCATACACCAATGCACTATATGAACATGTACACAAATGCATGGATCTCACCATACCCAATAGAACCAAGACACTCTCCTCAAAAAAAGAAGCCAATCTGGTGGTCCCCTGCCATATACAAACTCTACAAAAGAAGGAGGAAACTGATGCGGAATAAGGTGAAGTCCTAAGACTGGAAAAACTCCCTTATCAGCCTCAACAAAAGGTTGAGATCCCTCAACAAATCCTTTAAAGCTAGCTATGAAAACAGAATTGCACAGATAGTAAAGACAACCACAAAGCCTTCTATAGTTATGTACAGAATATCCATGGCAATACCCAAATTTGCTCTGAGCTACTGCACAATCGTACCTCCTATAGTGAGTCAAGAGATATTGCCAATATACTTGATGATAAATTCAGTGCCAACTTTACCCCCCCCCCAAAGGACCAATCACAATGCCAGTAGATTGCCAGGCACCCAGTATTACTGTTGCACAGATTAAAACAGCACTGTCCAAAATCAAGAATACAGCTTCTATGGGACATGACAATATCCCCGGCTGTGTTCTTCATGAACTACAGAGTGAACTGGCACTTCACCTGTGTGCCCTGTTCAATTACAGCTTCACCTCAGGCTTTGTCCCTGCTGAATGGAGCACTGCTACAATCATCCCTCTCTACAAGGGAGGAGTGACTACAGACCCTGGGAACTATCGCCCCATTAGGCTGACGAGTCTGATATGCAAAGCTATGGAATGTATCATCATGGACCTAATAAACAAGGATGGATCCTATACAGTTTAGTTTTGTGAAGGGTAGATCATGCCTGCTCAACTTGGTAGACTTCTTTGAGTCACTCACCAGAGGTGTGGATGAAGGCAAGGTGGTTCATATAGCCTACCTGGATCTGGCCAAGGCCTTTGATACCATTCCCCACTCAGGTATCATAGAAAAACTCACTAAGCTAGGCATCAACCCCTATATCACTAGGTGGGTTGCAAACTGGCTCACAGATAGAACCCACAGTGTGAAAGTAGCTGACTCCAAGTCAGACTGTCAACCAGTCACGAGTGGAGTCCCACAGGGTTTGGTCCTGGGTCCTCTCCTGTTTGGTATCTACTTTGCTGAAGTCCAGGTGAACATGAAGGGATTCTGGCTGACAAAGTTCGTAGATGATTGCAAGTTGGGAGCTATTATTAACTCCCCAAGTGATGTTGACATCCTACAGAAAGGCCTCAATGAGACCAACGACTGGTGTCAGAACCATGGCCTTAAGCTCAATGCCAAAAAATGTGTCATCATGCCCATTGGGAAAAACCTGGTTCCCTTGATTTACCACATCGATGGTAATCCACTGAACACAGAAGGCGATATAAAAGATCTAGGAAGACAGGTTGACAGCAACCTCTCTTTTGACCACCACATTGCCACTGTGGTCAGAAAGTCCTATGTGGCACATCTCATTACTAAGGGTTTTGCATCCAGGAAGAAAGAGGTAATTTTCTCACTCTACTCTTCCCTCATTAGGCCAGTCATCGAGTACAATGCCCCATTTGGCATGTACCTCACTAGACACCTACAACAACTGGGGTGTCTGCAAAAGTACATCACAAAGAGGATCCTAGGCCTTAAACACTTGTTCTATATGGACAAACTCAAAAAAACTCCAGCTGTTCTCTTCTCATATTGCCTACGTAGTGGCGATCTCTGGTTGACTTACAAAGCCATGTCTGACCCAGCTCTGTTAGTAATGTTACATCTAAAGACATCCCAATCCCTCCGCACCACCCGCTCCAGAGACCTCAACCTCATTACCACAATCAACAAAACATGCTGGAGGGACAGGTTCATAACCCAGAGAGTGCCCATTCTATGGAATAGACTTCCCATACATGTCAAGCAGAGCACCTCACTGGCTCTCTTCAAGAGAAATCTTGATGAGTGGATGGGAAATAGAAAATTCAATCCGGGGATCACTCCAGTGGCTCTACTCGACAGAGACACTAGGAACTAAGGTCGGGTGGCATAATGCCAGGGTAATCCTATGGGCTAGGCTTGTAAAGGATCCAGGGCCATTAGCCTAGCACACACCTTTGAACCTATGAACATGTGTAGGGCAGACTGAACATACACTGACAAATGCAGATGGCCCATGCTGGTATACCCTTGCCAGGAGTAGTGACTGCTGTAGTACACACAACAAGAGGTGCGATAAACTATCATGATAAGGGTGTGCACATATATGCCCACATGGTGTGTATGCATTGCGGTCAGCAGCCGCACACCTAACACAATCTGTAGATGCTGCATGTGAATGTACAGGACATATGTCACATATCGGGCTTGTGTACTGCTAAGATATGCGATGATGTGGTCCCATGGCAGATCAAGGATGGGTGTGTCAAATCAATAAAGGTGTGTACACCCCCCATAGCCATCGTATGCTCTGATGGTTGTCAGTGTAAGAGTATTGGATTGGTCATACATGGTCTGTTGATGTTGACAGGTGTAAATCAGGCATCAGGCATTCACCAATGACAACTGTTCACATATCATCCCAGCTATGTGCTGCTGAAAAACATAGGGGCTGTGAGCAGTAAAGCTGACATAACTGGCACAGTACTACACATTCTGCAATGGGTTGTTGTACATCTGTGAGTTGTGGTGCACAGTGCATGGCAGGGTGCAGAACAGGTGCACAGCAATACTGTGTACATTGGTGCAGTGGTATCCAGGGTGAAGGGGCATCACCTAGTTACACAGCACATGCATCACACACATGTATACTGTTGCTAGCATGGATTGACTATAGCTGAACTGCTTGCTGTTCTGTACCATATGTTCTGCATGTTGACAGATGGGTAATAGGAGGACTGTATGTACTATCATTGTGCAGCCTCACCTGTATGTGTGTGTCTATGTGTGCATCCTGGTGCTTAGTTTGTCTGCAGGGTCATTCTGGTGAAGTGTAGGGAGGTAGATACATTTAGGATGTGTGTGTTTGTGTGGGTGGGTATATGTATGCACATGTGAGAGTGAGGGGTGTTCATACAGCTGTACCTCCCTTTGGGACCGTGCAGTACATGGACATGGACTGCCACGTTACACACCAGGAATACACATGTGTGTAATCACAGGTCAGCAAATAGTATAATATGGGCTGTAGCATGGAACAGGCATCCAGAGGGAAGGTAGACACCAGGTACACTCTTAATATCGCATTCAGCAGAGAGGTCACCTACAACCCACGTATGCAGCACTACAGATGCATTGGGGAAGTACTAGTCAACACCAGGGAGTGTATCCAAATATTACAGTTGTCACATGATAGGGTGAAGGAGCAGCATATCTGGCATGTATTGAGCATTACATACACATGACACACCAGTGAGTGATATTATGGATACAACATAGTAGCCCACACATATTGCGGCCATGCACATCATGTCCAGATATACAGAGGGTGCACACTGAATGACAGCAGTGTGGCTATGTAAAACCACTACACGCAGATCAAGCAGGTAAAGCAACAGGCCTTGTGTTGTGGCCGCTTGTGTAGGCATTAGAAGGACAGATATGTTAATGAGTGGTATCAATGTGTGCATGTTAACAAGCGTGATGCAGGATGGGGTAATACATGAACATATATGTTTGACTGTCTGTAAAGCCATGGACAGGTAGGTATTACGGAGGTGTGTGTGTGTGTGTGTGTGTGTGTGTGTGTGTGTGTGTGTGTGTGTGTGTGTGTACTGTTAGGCAATGCTGTACAGGTTTTAAAGTGCATTTATTGTTTTCTCCCACAGGTGGCGAGGTGGGTCAGGGTTCCTCCTACATGCAATCTGATGTTGGTGTCCATACAGACACCGAAGATGATGATATTAATGTTGAGGCACAGGTGGAGTTGCCACGGGTGACACTGTGCCAACATTTGACATCCCCCTTTTAGCCACCCCAACCCGCACACAGTTTCAGTGCCTATACACTCTCCATCACCAGTGGCCATAGTGGAGGAACAGCTGATGTTCGGTGGTAGTGCACAGGAAAGTGTGGTAACCATGCCTACTGTGTCCAGTCGCAGCAGGCATAACCGGGCACCACATAGGCAGATGTCCCAGGGTGCTCATGGTAGGGCCGCTGGACATCATGCCCCTGGCAGAGCTACATAGCTGGTACAAGCAGGAGCATGTTTCACGCTGTCATGGTGGTGCAGGCACATGCAGAACGTTACCACAGACAGGGCCTGAGGCTGCAGAGGGCTGCTCTCACATCTGCAAATGACAACGCCCGTGAACTGGCTGGTGCCATCCGTGGATTAACTGAGTTCATGGATGGATTGTCTGGTGAGATGATAGCCCTCATCGACTGTGGTCTGTCCGTGCTTGAAAGTGTGGTGGGAGTGCTGTGATGGCCACGTGGATATAGGCCAGCAACGCCAATAGCTGGTTGTCAACATGGATGTGCTAGGACATGAAGGGGCTCCTGTGGTGGCAGTAGCAGCCCCAGCCGTGCGGGGGTGTGCTGTCCACACCACACCACAGCAGGCCACATGCACATGGTCCTGGCCAGTCCCAGGAGGGACCTGGTACCAGTGGACAAATGTCATCAGCAGATGAGAACAGCACATCAAGGCCTGTACCTGGACATGCCCATGGAACCCCTGGCAGACACAGTCCATGTGTCTGTGACCGGAGGCAGTAAACTGCACACCATGCCAGGTATGGTCTGCAGCTGTCCATAAACACCTGTGTAGGGCAGACACATGGCAGAACTGTGTGCATGCATATCCACACACTATGCAAACACACCTAGGGCAACCCCATACCTACACACACCACATCACCTCACCCTGCTCCCAACAGTACATCCCTCACCCACTCACATGGTGTCAAATGTATGGCCTACCCACCCTCAGCCTTTGGCAAACCAACATCACACCCTGTGCATATGATGATACCTGTGCCACATCTCTGTCATCCATACCATCAATGCAGGGACAGGCTGATATGGTTCTGATATACATGGTGACTGTACAACAGTGTACCATAGTTCTGCAATGTAACATGTAGGAGTAAAGTGCAGTGCATATATGGCAGGTAGTGTAGCCATCCAGCAATGATGCCTAATAGATGTTAGTAACACTGGTTGGTTTTGGTCTCTATAATGTTATATGTTTGTGTTGTAGGTGTACATGTGTCAGTACTAGGATGCCCTGTGTATATGATGATACCTGTGCCACATCCCTGTTATCCATACCATCAATGCAGGGACAGGCTGATATGGTTCAGATGCACATGGTGACTGTACTACAGTGTACCACAGTACTGCAGTGTAACATGTTGTAGGGAATAGAGTATAATGCATATATGGCAGGTAGTGTAGCTGTCTAGCAATGATGCCTTATAGCTGTTAGTAACACTGGTTGATTGTGATCTCTATAATGTTATCCATTTGTGTTGTAGGTGTATGTGTGTCATCACTAGAATGTCTTGTGTATATGACGATACCTGTGCCACATCCCTGTCATCCATACCATCAATGCAGGGACAGGCTGATATGGTTCTGATACACACACGGTGACTGTACTACAGTGTACCAAAGTACTGCAGTGTAACATGTTGTAGGGAGTAAAAAGCAATGCATATATGGCAGGTAGTGTAGCCATCCAACAATGATTCATTATAGCTGTTAGTAACACTGGTTGATTGCAGTCCCTATAATGTTATCCATTTGTGTTGTAGGTGTATGTGTCAGCACGAGGATGGTCTGCAGTCATATTCCACAACGGGGTATGTCACTGTGGTGACACCATGGCTGGGACATATCTGGGGTACAGTTGAACACATTTCACAGGTTACTAAACCGGTTATTGCCTGTGCCACATGGACAGATGGCCCGCTGAGGTGAGTATACCCTGCAACCTGATGTAGACCCATCCACATACACACACACTGTTACTTGGCAACATTGGGACTAGACCCCTACCTAGCTATGTAGTGATACTGAAGTGTGTGGCTTACATTGCACACACCACACAGCGTTTAGGGTGAGGTGTGTCCCAAGTTACATGTTACATGCAGAACATCCCCAGACATGTACAGTATGCTAATGGGGGATGTAATGGGTGTATTTGGACAATACGTAGTGTGACATACCGTCATATACACATTTACAGACACATAGCCACACACACATCTGAGATACCAGGGCCTTTTGCTGCTAACTAACTTGACCATGTGTCCACTGTGTTACAGGTAGGCTGCATACATCACATACATAACTGGCTTGGATTGTGGTAACAGTTACCTGTATGGTTGATGGTGACAATGGTAACCATAATGTGGTACATGGGACATATACCGGTGTACCTTGGTGTAATGACAATGTACACAGCACCCACATCCCCCAGTAGATATTGTACTCCCTGAAACCCATGATGACATTCTGCCATACCCACCATCACAAATTGGCTGTGACTGCATTATAACTCATAGTATACCCCAACAGTGGTACTACAGGCCACATGAGTAGTAGGGTGTTGCATTGTCATGCCTCACCTATGGGCAGCAACAACACTATCTATAATACTGTGTGGCAATAGGTATTGTAATAGGGGTATGTGGCCTTGGAATGCTCTACCCTACAGATATACAGACATGTACAACTACACACACATGCCAGAACACAGGGTGACATCTCCTATATGTGCCACGTCTTACACAGCTGGGCAGACATGTCATTGTCAATCAAGCTTAGGATGGCTGTACATATCCCAGCTGGATACCTGCCGTCTGCACATCTGTACAGGGACTGACAGTCATCAGCTTGGCAAGTAGCTATGCAGTAGCATGAGTGTGTTGACAGATAGACATCTGACAACAATATATATGCCATAACTACATGTTGGATGCCCTCACTAACATACTGTACAGACGGTAGTCTACAGTTTCATTTCACATGATGGATCATTACCCAGTAAGGGGTATATACTGTGACACAGCTCACACACTAGGGATACAGTAGGGAGGCCTTGGTGTCTAGCCATGCTTGCAGGTGTGCCTGTTATCAGTACTACATTAAGCACTCTGCTCTTGCCTGGGTTAGCACTGTCAACAGTAGTACTGCCATGATACACTACATGCCAGTGTGACAGCACATACCCTGGGCTACTACGCCTGTATGTAACACATTTACATGGATAACAGTGCTGTACAGGCCTCATATATGTCTGTGTCCCACACATGATACTCACAACCCTTGCTACTGTAATGACTGTAATGACAGCATATAGGTGTATGTATTGTACATGACATTACATATACTTATTACAGGTTATCAGACTGGGTGGTGTGTCCTGGTTACCAGGGCTAAGCTATGCTTAGCAAGTATCAATATTGCTGCAATATAATAGCTAAGCTGATTTGCACACTGGTAAGCACTGCCTATGCTGTGTAAGTGCCCGTACGTTTACCCATAGCTCAGTACTGTTTAGCTTTGTGCAAACCCGTGCAGACCCACTTAAAGCAGCACAAAACTGCCTTAACCACTCTGTATCTGACAGCCCTTGTTCTGCCCAGCAACAAAATGAACAGCCCTTGAACCCAGGACCCTTTACACTGAAGTCACAACACTTAACCACTACGCCATTACCACTGTGAAGACAGCTGTTGTTTTACCAATATAGTTGTCAATACACATATTGAGTAGTATTGAACAATTACCTTTAGTTCCTAAATTGTGTAGTCCTTGTTATTAATATGACTTTTGCATCACATATGTTGTTTTATCGTAATGTGCACTTAGCAGATACATACGGTGAGATACATCTGGGAGGGTATACACAATCGTTACATTTACTCATGACAGGAATATGGTCATATACATATAATAGGTCTGTATATGTCTAAATGTAGATGTAGATGTATACTCATACATATGTCTGTATACACATTTGTATAGTGCTACATATATATATATGGCCATGTGTACATCTCTTCATATGTACACATATATATATATCTATATATATATATATCTATATATATATATATATATATATATATATATATATATATATATATATATATATATATATATATATATATATATATATATATCTATACTTATATATATATATATATATATATATATATATATAGATATAGATATATATATATATATATATATAGAGAGAGAGAGAGAGAGATAGATATATGTATGTATATATATATAAGTATTTGTATATATAGATACATGTCTATATAGCTATATATGTATGCACATCCTATTTGTACAGACATGCCTAGTTATGTTGGTATATATGTAGATATCTATAATTATATGTGCATACATATCTATTCGGATATACCTATTACTGTCAATTTATATATGTAGATATCCATACATATATGTGCATATGTATCTCTATCTGTATATGTGTAGACATATATTGCTCTATCTATATATCTAGGTATATATATAGGTATATGTATAGGTATATGTATAGGTGTATATATCTAGGTGTTTATATGTATGTATATATATATATATATATATATATATATATATATATATATATATATATATATATACATATCCATCTATATGTGTCGATATGTATATGTGTATATATATATAGATATCTGGATAATTATATATACATATATTTTCACCATATGTCCTGAATATGGAGTGTAGCCCTACCTCAGCTCATATAGTCCCAACTCCGTAGTGCAAGGGGATGTCAGGTGTGTATAGCAGGTATATTTGCAGACTATTGCTACTGTAATAGGGATTGTCTTCAAAGACATGGTGTGTGTGGGAGGTCACATCTGCTTTTAAAATGTGCGCCATTGACTACTAACAGGCTTCCTAAGGACATCATAGTACAGTACCACTGCTAGCAGGACTACAGCAGAGATATTAGCTAATATATGTGGACCTTCTGACACACTCTGGACAGTCCAGAGGTGTACACATAACCCCTTAGTGCAAGACACGTGGACCAAGCCTGACAACATGGATGTTAACAGCCATGTAGAGGGGTATAACATGTAATAACTGGTATACATTTGCCCCCTAGGTTATGCATTTATACATCCCTGTCTGTCCTGACACATACTAACCACTGATACAGAGGTGCTATGGCCACATACTACCCACTAGATATTGACATACATCTGTACAGCATCCCACTGCTTTGTATGACATACATGACTGTTAAGGGAAGATCAGCAGCAGTACATCTGGCAAGTATCTGGACATGACATCTCACTGGGTATGTACACTAAGCTGCTAGGCATGTAACAAAGCACTGTGCAGACTACAGGCAGACTGGCTCAACACTGGCATACATTTCCTATGGGGAAATGCACATGTACCTGCATATATAGCAGGCTCTACAGGCATGTCACAGAACAGAGTATGATACATCAGTGTGAAAGTGCATAACCACAGCCATTGTGAACACAGCCACGTATTGTAAGCTAGTGTTATATTACAGTATATGGACTATTTGTTCAACACCATCCTCATATGTGCCACTCACACACTAACCCTACATATACTGAACCACTACACAGTATGGTCCAATGCCTGTCTGTGGTATGGAACATGTGTGTGTATGACCATACAAATATGTAAGCTGATAGGGTAACATACAGTGGAGCAGCATGGAACATCAGATAGAACGGGACCAAGAACAATGATATCTACAACAGTCTGTACACAAGCCAAAGTAAATATTATCAATACAAACACTGTCACCATTCACCTTATGTACACAGACCTCAGTACTGTGCACACAGCCACAGAATGTCCAGGTGAGGCCATCAGATATAACCCCTACTATACATAACATGTGTAGCAGTCTAATATCTCACGGGCTTGTTATCAGTTATGATGTCACTAATTATGGTGTGCAGCACATATGTACCTCTTACTGCATGATGTATGTAGAAAGGTTAACAGAGTTGTGGCTGGAGGCACATACACAGGGCCAATATTGACATGTTGCTGTGATAACCTTATACATATACATTTACTGTTGTAACAGGGTTTGTTGCAACATATGTCCTATGAGGGATATGAAGTCAGTAACTCTCATGGCTGTCACCATCTACAAACTGCAATCCTCACACTGCCTTCTGCAGTCCACGGATAGGTGCACTATGGGTAACACATGAAACAAAAGGCACCACACACTGCCCAGTCTTCAGATAACTGTACAGATGGGGTTCCCTCATAAACATAGCACTGACATGGCAGTTATTAAAACATGTAGGACAGCAATATCCACACACACCCTGTTAAATCAACATTACTCCAAATGCAGTATAGCAGCACTTACAGTCTGCAGTCAGGTCAGGCACATCCCCCTCTTGTGTGTCGCCCTGTTGCCATAGTGTATGTTGATAGAGGTAAATCCCCAAGCCATCTGAGATGCTGTTTACCAAACAACAGAACAAGTTCCTGCTCACAGTGAATAAAAAGGCCTCACCAACATGATGTTCCTATATATTGGAGTGTGTTTCCATGCAATTGGCAATGGGAATGTTACCACAGCTGTTCCACATGCAATCAGCTAGAGGAGGGCTGCAATTTGTGCAGAGGCCATCTGCTAATCATGAGCATCAATTAAAATACACATGCTCTACATCCACCAGAGAGGGAGTGAGAGAGGCAGACACAGGCAAAGTAATGTCAGGGAGCGGTGGGAGAGTAAAACATAAGCATGCTTGTGTCACACACCTACCAGCACAGGGTATCAAACCCCTGACAACTATGTAGTGCTATCCCATTTCTATGCAGTTATCTGATGCACCACATACGTTATATGTTGAGGAGCCCTCAAAATGTATATGTGATGGTGAATGGCATCTGCAACAGGGATATGGTAGCTATATGGTAGGTGCAGTACATGTGCCTATCCGCATAAACAGGTGCCAGTATCAACACAGCCACACTCTCACAGGGATGCACACACATTGACACACATGGCAGGGCCAGGGATACAACTCATCACTACTGAGTTTGCCACAACACATTACTGTGCAGGCATCACATGCACCACGGGGGTCATACAGAGGTTATATAGGCAAAGGGTATGTGGAGGTGTCTGACATTGGACAGCATGTTTCAGTATGCCAATGGGGGTTGCAGTGCATGTGAATGTGATCATATGCATCATACAAGCACACACACACACACACACACACACACACACACACACACACACACACACACACACACACACATACAGACACACACACACACACACACACACGGTGCCAGTACTGACATGCATGGGTGCATTGCTTCATGGGTGTGTAGTTGTCGACTGTGCCAGACAGCTATACAAGGCTAGGTGATGGGTATACCTTGGCATCAGCCCACATGATAGTGGTCTGCATTGTGGCTCAGGGGTGCAGTTTCTGGATTTGCCCACA